>NW_027107817.1:84214-112874 GCF_000696795.3 Halyomorpha halys | reverse complement strand
AATAAATATTATTAAAAGTATAAAAGAATTTTATGAATAGCTATAGGAGAAGAGTTTCTGTGAGGGAGTGAAGGAAAATGCCTCCACTTACAGTTTTTATTTTATTTTATTTTTTTACTGACTACAATAAATAATGAGGCATATTTTTTAATGGAATCCTCATGTAATAAATCAGTTAGTGAATTAAATAATCAATTATAGATCGAATGCACATTTATGTTATTTAGGGAGTGAAAAATGTTTTTAATTTATATGTATATAAATAGTTGACCGTATAATATTTTTTTTTTTTTATGGAGGTAGTCGTCCTGTTGAATGGAAGGCTCAGACATCATTCATTCTGTCATCTCCAGTACCTTCGACGACTTCATGTGAAGGAAAATATTTTCTAAAATCCTTGGCTTTACAACGGTATATATTACGTCTATATTACTAATTTTTTCCGAATATGTGGTTTCAGCCTACAAAAAATACTGTTTTTCTCAATCATCTAATTTGTTCATAGCTTCAATTTATCCATTTTTTATTACTAATAAGAAGGATAGATAGTTAATTATCAATAATAAATGAAATTGAAGGTAACAAGCATACTTAAAATGTGTGGCTTTCCAACGGTTTATAATACGTCTATATTAGTAATTATTTCCGAATATGTGTTTTCGTATTATATACTGTTGGAAAGCCAAGGATTTTAGAAAATATATTTCTTCACATATAAAGTCGTTGAAGGTACTTTAGACCAGACGTATAATTTACACATTTTCAGATAGTAAGCCTTTCAGTATTTTTTGTCTGTTTTTTATTTTTTATATATTATTATAGAATATTATATATTATTATACTTAGAAAATGAAATACATTGTCCTGTGCTCAAATTACCTCGTCTTGCAAAATGAGCCCTGTATGTATAAAGATTCTAATTTAATAATACAAATTTCTTTGAAACTGAAATTAAGTATTTATTGAAGGAATATTTGTTAGTAAAGGTATAAGTATGTTTGTTACCTTCAATTTTATTTATTATAGATAATTAACTATCTATCATTCTTATTAGTAATAAAAGATGGATAAATTGAATCTATGACCAAATTAGATGATTGAGAGAAAATATTTTTTTCTAGGCTGAAAACACATATTCGGAAATAATTAGTAATATAGACGTATTATATACCGCTGCAAAGGCAAGATTTTAGAAAATATATTTATTCATATGAAGTCATCGAAGGTACTTTTTTTTTTTTTATTTATTTATTGATATTTACAACTGTATAATAAATACAACAAGTAAATTTGATCATATTGACATAATGATATGATACAGGATGTAGAGAAACTACCCAGTAGTAGAACTCTAAAAACAGTTTACAATATACGGTCACGAGGCCATCTTCTTTTCAGGCGGCTCGGAGGATTGCCAGGAATGGAAGAGGAAGCAAGGTTAGAAACTAGTGGGTTTGGGTGGTTAGGGAGCTTATTATGGAAGGAATAATATCGGGTTCGGGCTAGATCGGTTACATAAGGAACATTTAGGTCTTTATGGATGGTTTTATTAGTTACAAAATAAGGAGCATTGAGGATTTTACGAAGGATTTTGGATTGTAAAGGTCGAAGGTACTATGCTTTTTTGGTTTCACTTGTTTGATTTATGTTTTCATGTAACAATAGTTATTAAATTGTCAATTTTTTAATTTTACTTAATCCATATTTGAGTCTTCCATTCGACAGGATGACTAACTCCATAAAAAAAATGGCGGAGATGTTTAATCTTCAGGACTCGTATTTAAATATCTACAAGGCAGCTCTAAGGACGCTATTAGAATATTTCTAACACGTTCTAAGAAGACACTATTGATATTATCCGTGATGGTGGAACAAGGTAAGATTATTGAGACAATCTGTTACATATATCTATTTGACAGGCTACAACAGATAGGTTAGTCTTAAGGCGCCCTCTGCTGTAGGCGTTAGGTCAACGGACTAAGGTCTATACTCACCATATCACTTATCTGTAGTATTACATAGCCATGGAAGTCGCGGGTGAGAGAGACCTTTTTTGTCATTATTTTGAAACTTAAAAGTAAATGTTGTTACTTAGGACTACATCTCGACAAACTGATATGGAATCCTCATACAAGACTGAAAAGAAAGGAAATTGCTCGTCGATTTCGACTATTACAACAATTACTAGACAAACGGTCTAAATTGCCAGTACATTACAAAATACTGATCTACATGACTATTATAAGGCCTATCTGGACATGCGGAGTTGAGCTTTCGGCTCCATTAAACCTTCAAATTCCTCCCGAATCCAATCCTTAAAGTCCAAAATCCTTAATGCTCCTTTCTTTGCCACAAATCAAGTCATCCATCATGACCTCAATTTCCCATGTGTTGCCGATTTGGCCAGAACCAGATACCATTCCTTCCATGGAAAACTTATCAACCACCAAAATCCACTTTCTAACCTGGCTTCTCCTTCAATACCTAATAATCCTCCTAGGCGTCTGAAAAGAAGATGGCCTCCAGATCTTCTCCTCTAGAAAAGTTATTGGAGTTCTATCAATGGGTAGATTCTCCACATGTTTGTATCATGTCTCTATCTCACCTACAGCAAATTTACTTGTTGTATATATGTTATATAGTTGTAAATAACAATAAATAAATGTTTAAAAAAAAAAAAAGTAAATTTTAATGCGATTTTCATGGTACTTCAAGCGTTTTCTTTTGTTCACATTACAACGGACTGTTGTGTGTTTGTTACATTACTGTTTAAAGGAGTCATCCTTTATGTCACATTTATCCAATTACGTCATAAGTTTCTAAGACCTGCTCAGTTTCATTTCGAAGTTTTCAAAACTCGAAAAAAGGTTGGAAGATATAATGATGAGAAGATAGTTGGGGGTGCGGTCACAGAATAACATAAATAAGTTTAAATAACTTATTTAATAATGCAAACGTTTCGGCCAGAGTTTCTAACTTTCATCAGGGCTACTAGTAGAAGATCGGAAATCTAAGTAAATCCGATCTTTTACTAGTAGCCCTGATGAAGGCTAGAAACTGTGGTAGAAACCCCAAACCATCTTCCCATATATGTAGGAAGATATAAATCGAATCTTTAATTTGAACATTGCATGTTCACAACTATCCTGCCAATAAATCCAGAAGAGGCCCTACTAAGTCGTATAATACAGTTAACAATTCGATGAACAAGAATTATCGTGTAATCGAAAGAAACAAACAAGCGAATGTATAAATATCTAATAAATAAAATCATATTTGATCAACATTAGTGTATATCAATAAAGTATATTTCATTCATGTCGATTGCCACTTGAATCGATATTTATCACATGGTAATCGAATTGACATTCTCCACTGTAAATAGAGCCTTGAGTCAATAAATCATAAAACTCAGGGACAGTGAGGGCAATTATTGAATAGCTAATCGATAGATCGCGATGGCTCGTGAACTCGATTTCCTGGTTGCTTAGTGATATCGATGTTTACGATGGCCACTACAGCGGCGGTGTTATGGAAATGAGAACGGATCTCTTGTCAGTTTTATATGGCTTCTACCTCGCTACTTCCCGTCACGAAAAACTTGATATAATGGACAAGGATTTAACGGGTAATATCGATACGATAGTACCGTCTACCATGTCCTCGGTATCGATAAATCGCAATTATTTTTAATGGAAGGAATAAAGAAAGACCGGAACGATCTGAACGTGATGCTATATTTTACCCAGCTGCCATCCGCGGTGTCATCGCCACGTCCTCAGGGGCGAAGAAGGTTCCTACCTGTCAATTAGTACGTCCCAGGATCCCCATGGAGGATCCTTCAGGATGCGGTGAAGGAAGTGAAAGGGCAAGCTGCAGCAATCTGAATCAAAATAACGAACCCTCGGTGTTATTAAAACCATACAAATAATATGTGTTCAGTGACTAATTGCAATTTGTGTTGGAAGATCATTGATGGACTGTGTGGAATATATAATAGAGAGATTATATAATAAAACATATATAAGAAGGTCAAAAGAGCTCAACTAGTAATTAAACTTAATATAAAATTTGATATGAGGCAACGTTTCGCCTCACATTGCAGGGCTTCTTCAGGGCTAAAAAAGATATAAACAACTAAAATTAAGATTTACTGTGAAAAGTATAAATAAACAAGTATTAGAAAAGTTATTAGACAATTAAAGAAAACAAAAATAATAACGAATACAAATTTTGTTTTTATATTTTCCCCTTACACTTTCATTTACTTCTACTATGTATTTAATTGTTTAAATAAATCAATTGGTGTCCTTGTTAAGTCTCAACACTCTTTATTATATAAACAGTCCGACGTTTTGGCCAAATCGGCCAATTCCTCGAGGACAATCTAACAATTAACAGCTTATTATACATTCATTTGTAACAATTTTTACAACATTATTATTAATAATTTAAAATACCTTAAATTATACCTTTAATAGTAATATAAATTTACCTAGTCAAATTATCCCATGAAACAATAAATTAATAGGAAATCATAGTATTTATTAATAATCTTGCCTTAGCTTATCTCTAGATACCTATTTTCTTACAGTTTTAATAATTTTTAAACTTTTAATTTAGATCAACCCCTTACTGTAAGTGGAAGTAAAAATTACATACATGGCAACTAAATCAGATTAAAACGATCAAGTAGATAACTAACTAGGACAAAAAACTTAAATCGCCAAGAAAAGAAAAGTGCCCCGGAATACGATAATTAAATTTACGACATTGTTGGAGAGCAATTAGCGACTAGGAATAAAAAAAATAAGACGTTAATGGTTAATTATATTTAATTTTCTCCTTATTGATTGGACTCCTTCAAATTGCTCTATCCTTTTCCAGGATACAAGAACCCCCTGTCTACATGTCCACTCTCTATATAGCAGAGGGTCCTGTCTTTTGTTTTCTCTCTTCCAACATCTCATGTCTTGGTTTTTATTTTATTTTTTTCTCTATCCGTTAGTTTTCTGGTTAGTATTTTTTTTCGCGGACTGTCTGCTCCCTGGACAAGACATCCGCATGTGGAAATCCACAATTTATTATGTTGAAATTACAATATTATTTTAGCTTCGACCAATTTGTTAGACCTGGTTTAGGAGCAATGGTCTTTTCCAATTAGAACGTACTGGGTTTCTCTCTCACTCGTAGTTGTGGGAACTCGACCATGGGCTGACTTATAATTTTATTTATTTTTCATTTTTAGTCATTTTATTTATTTATTTATAATTAAATAAAAATTGTTTTTGTCTTATGGAAGATAATTTCTGAACTAAGGGTCATTTAAGTATGTATAACTGCTCTGTTCTCTGCAAAAAGTTTTTAAATTATCCTATGAATGTAAATATGTATTTAAGATTGTCCTCGAGGATGGGTGAATTGGCCGATACGTTGAACTTTTCAAGAAATAAAGAGTGTTTTGAGACTTAAATTGGATACAATTTAATTTATTTAAACAATAGTAACCAGTCTCAATAAATTCACTTTTATTTTTTTGTATCTTTTTTAGCCTTGATGAAGCCGTGCAACGCGGAGCGAAACGTTGGCTGAGGTTGAATAGTTTAATTACTATTTGATTTTTTTTTTTTTTTTACCGCACTCGGACCATCTTACTTTTATATATAAAAAAATCATATGCATAAAATAAACAAAAAATTATAAATAAACTTCTTTCATCAAATTACAATTGTATCAAATATATGATACATGCATTCAATTTTTAATAAGATAATATCACTTCTTAGAAGACACCCCTCCGAGGCGCACATATTCGTCGAAACTGTGGTCGTCTGTTGTAAAAAGTTTTTTTTTCACTCAATCTGATTTTCTTATGTTAAGATACTGCAGTTTGGTGGCCATAAAATCCATTAATTTTTTATCCCTCATAAACCGATGGTGTAAAATTACTATTAAATACTCACCTGGCAAGGTTTCGAATACGCTACATAATATCCATTACCCCAAATTTTATTTTCATATCTGGTTAATTAGTCTTCGTTTCTCAATTCATTAAGTCTCCATCAATCTTCCCGCTCCATCGATACCAGCTTCACTATGGCCCCGGCTCTTCTCCTTAAGGTGTCTTCGGGTGACTTCAGAAGAGTCCCTCCTTATTAGTCTTTACGGCTAATAATTAATATGCCCCTTATATGGTCTAAGACGTTTCTTACGCTATTCTACGGCTTTAAGACCTCAGCTATAATATTAAAATTAAATCTGTAATGCTACATGTGAAGAGTTAGGGTTTTTTTTTATTCATATTTATCTGAGTTAAAAAAAATATATATATAAAAATTTGTTTTCCCCCTTTGTTGAATTGTTGTTCCTGGTCTCAGCGTTTATGTAACATACTACATATTTACCTATTGTATTATTTTGTACAGTTGTAAATTACATTAAATAAATAATTAAAAAAGTTACAACTATTTATTTTGCGACCTTTCGCCCCACTTTATAGAGGTTCATCAGGGCTGTTTAAGTTGATAGCTTTAGAGGCTTGGAATGAAATCATTATGATAAATAAATTTAAATCTTTACCTTCTTTAAATCTTTATCTTTTATGTAAAATTATTCTGTTTATACTTTTTTTTTTTCTTTTTCTTTTTTTTATTTATTTATTTATTTTTTTTATATTTTTCTATACTTACTGTGGTTGTTATTTGGTTCTGTTTTAGCCGTGAAGAAGGCTAGAAACTCTAGCCGAAACGTTGGCACATTAAAATAAGTTAATCGTACTTATTTGTTTTTTTCATTGACCGCACCCCCAACCATCTTCTCCTCATTAAATCTTTACCACTACAATCCATGAAGGGTTAAGGATGCAGTACTTTGTGCAAGGAGGTGATTGGTCACCGTCAGATTTTTACCCAACTAAGGGTACCCAGTTTATGAGGCTGGATGGATCCCGGAGGGCTCCCTAATCCAAACATGGCTGACTCTCGGCTATAGTGGAACAGAAAATAGTTATCTGCTACAGCCGGGTTCGAAACCGGGTCCACTTTGCTCTAGAAGTTAGTCATATCACTCTTGCTCCAAATCATGACACATAAACTAATGTTGTTGTTGTTAGGATCCGAGGGCAAAGAACTACTGGCGGTTGTTATTGCCCTTGTTAATTATTAATAGCAACTAGATATTAAATCGTTTTCCTCAACTGAACAATTTATTACATCAATTTTGGTAATTAATTAATGATAATGATATAAAATAATATTTAATAATAAATAAAAATATAATATATAAGTATAAATATAAATAATAAATAATGGTATTATGTTTTATAATATATAAACCATGATGGTGGATTCATATCTTACCTAACTATAGATTTAATGAATTTAATGGTGTTGTTAATGTTCTCCTCACTGTCGCACAAGGCTCTGGAGAGTTGTCGAGGATCTCCGCAATTTCCCATAATCCTTCTCTCCTATCTATCCTTATATCATTATCCTATCTATCCTTATATCATTATCCTATCTATCCTTATATCATTATCCTATATATCCTTATATTATTATCCTATCTATCCTTATATTATATTATCATTATATCCTTAAACTACTCAAAAATGTGAAACAGACACAATAGCTTTACAATGTTGACAGTGAGGTGGATCTTTTCTTGTTATATGATGTTCATGGGTCAAACTGGAGTCAATGGTCAGTGGTCAATTCTGAGACGTGTTAGAACCACCCTCTCTCTTCTAAATGGTCCGGAGGACCAAAAATAATTATGTTGAATATTGCTTCCACATACCGCCCCAATTATTCCATTGAACTACATTAATTTGTCACTGTTGCCACAGCCGACTCCCAGTTTTACCGAGAGTCAAAATGTTGCTGGATATAAGTAATTTATATTTAAGTAAAGACTGCTTTATTCGCCATAAGTAAACGTAAGATAGGGCCAGCTGTTGTCAATGGGGTAATGGAGGCGTGACAGGGAGGTAATATGCAATCATATTTTTGGTTAAAACGTGAAACTAGATTAATTGCTTTCGAATAACAAACTACTTTATTTTATTATAATATATATCTTAGCATCATCCTAGAAAAATCCATGACAAGGACATGGCTAGGAATAATGTCAGTGTGTCAGGGAATGTTTCGCCCACTGTTGAGCCGAATCTCACGCCATGGCACTATTATATCTAAGGATCAGGACCTCTTTTTGGTCCTTTTGTGTGTTTCTCATCGCTGGTGTAGGCGGTTCAGGATGAAGTCATCATCTCTACTAATGTCCCACCTTCAAATG
This sequence comes from Halyomorpha halys, assembly GCF_000696795.3. Lineage (NCBI taxonomy): Eukaryota > Metazoa > Arthropoda > Insecta > Hemiptera > Pentatomidae > Halyomorpha > Halyomorpha halys. Next base: position 104,579 of record NW_027107817.1, on the reverse strand, counting down.
GTAAAACTATACGAATTTCAATTGTCATAAAATAAATGTCATTTATCCTAATTTCCTAAAATACGAATTTTTAAATTATTATTAAAATGTATAACTCACATTGTACTCAATTGAAAAAATCTGTACTTCAACAGTGCATGAATGAGAGATCAATAATAAATGACCTTTCTTGACCAGCTGCAATCTTTGCTGTGGCGGCAGTGGGGATTCAAAAATAAACTAAAAAAAATAAAATAGCAATAAATAAGTTTACAGTCATGTAGAACAGTCTTTTGTAATGAATTGGAAGTTTAGACTATTTGTCCAGTAAGTGCTGTAATAGTCTGAATCTACGCGCAGTTTCAGTCTTGTGTGAGGATTCCAGGTTATAATAGTCGTTTGTCCAGATGTAGTCTAAGGTAGCGGATCCGTTCTACAGGGGTAAGAGCAACATTATTAAAGAGTACTGTAGGGCAGTCAGTAGGTTTACGACGAATTGGTGAAATTTGTTGGGATTTATTTTGAGATGATCCATTAAACATTAATATTGGAAGAAGATAGCTGACCGAATGAAGTAGATTGCAGGAAGGTAGTCCGGGTGGCGGTCAACAAAGGTATCAAAATAGTAGAAGAAATATATTTAATGTTAAGCAACGTTTCGCCTCACTTAAACGGGCTTCGTCAGGGCTGTCACATTGACACAAAGATAACTGCTGACTTGAGTTGCAATTATATTTTATGTGTGCATACACAATTATCTATGCGAACAGTACTAAATGATCCTCTAGCATTCCCTTCCCTACTGGTAATCTTAATTGCAGGTACGAAGGTTAATTACGCAGGAAATCGATTTGCATATCGACCGCTTCCATTTGCAATCGAGTTCTCTCCCCTACATGCGTCCGTATTAGGGAAGACATTAACTCGACGCTCGCCCTATCTGCTCGCTGCTCGCTAGGTCGTCTCGCTTCCTAATATATAATTTATTTGTTTTGCCATTATCTTTATTTGTATATTTCGGCCAAGTTCTCTATTATATTTAGCCTTTGAGATAATATTGTGGTAGCATTATAGCGGCTACCGGATTCCGAACTAATGAATGGTTTAGTTAATGGCGCCCCTGCGTTAATAAGTTAATCAGCAGGTGTACGCTGGGACTAAATAACACAGTGTTTATCCCAACTCCTTGTATCAAAATATTTTATGGCTTTGTAGAAAAAAAAAAATTGAATAAATAAATAATGAATGATTATCAAAACTTTACTTCCCGTAAATGGAAAATTTCATTTTTCTTAATTTTGAGACAACTGGTTTTTATATTTAAAGGGTATTTAAACATTTTTTATCCTTTTTTCCCCTTACTCCCTATCTATGGCAAACGGGGTTGCGCATGCCACTGTTGCCTTTAATCAACACTTTTTTATTTTATTTATAATATTTTTCTTTTGTTAGGGGCAAAGCATTTCTTTTTGATGGGCCAACTAATTAGCTATAGCAGAAACTAATCCCTAAAATTGCCATGGATACTACCTTTAATAAATGGTCATATCCATGAACAATGAACCATTGATAAATAAATATCATATCCATCATAATTTTAACTATTATTTTCAACTATAGCTAATGTTTGCCAGCACTCGGTTGAGTCGATGAAAAATCGATTCCATAAAGTGGCATTTCGATTTTATCGAAAAGTTATTGCCATATTATATGGCATTTACGCGTATTAAGTATATATAATTTCATAGGACTTTCCGTTTTTGAGCTATGTCTACCAAACTCACACACTACGGCCGGGTTAACTAAGCAACAGTTTTCAGGAGATCGAAAAAAAAAAATATATGAGTAAAATAAATGAGTAAACACTCAATCATAGGTATAGTGGAATTTTTCATGGTCACGTGATCCGAATACTCACTTATTTTAGGATCCACTGGCTCTAACAGTTGTTAATGTTGATATTCCCTGGGATAAATGTTGGGGGATATTACCCAAATTTATTGTAATCTAATAGTATCTCTGGTACAAGTATTTAGAGTGGACTGTATTTAATGAATTTAAAAATAAATGACATGGTTAAATTGGGAGATAGACCTCTGTGTTATTAAGCCTAAGGAGTTGTACAATAGGGTTAGTTGTTAATTTATAAATAATATTATATAATTATATTATATACATAATGTTACATAAGGTTATAAAAGGTATTATTGTTTGCTTGTTGAGCTGTTAAGGGTGCATGTTGATGTTCTCTTCTCTTCTTCATTCTTCCTCTGTTCCTTCGCCTGAGTTGGGTGTAGATTATTAACTCACGGTGAATTGTTGATCTCAGCCTAAAAATGTGAGGGGGGCACCTTCCTCAAACACCTTATTTGAAATTTAATTTCCTGTTCATTCGTGCTAATTCCTATAGTTCTGCACTGATCCTCCGAAACTCCGTTGCAAACAAGACTTCCGCTAAACTCTGAATAACGGTGACCTTCGCGTAAGAAGGATTATATTAGAACCATTTTGAAATCAATGATCGCCCTAAGAGAGCTGGTACATCCATCTCCATTGGCCGCTTCCAGCAGCCCGAGGCTAGGTCGACCAATCAGCATAAATATTGCAACTCATTCCCTTCCGCAGTTCGCAAAGTCCTAATGCCTCATTTGCTTAAAGTTATCTAGCAGGTAATTTGTTATTTCAAACGGACTTTCCGTATTGATTCTCAAGATAATTTGAATATTTAATATTTACTACAGACATTTTCTAAAGAAACATTAAACCTTCTGGCTTGAAATTTCGATTTTCCTTATCTTGCTTTCTCACAATCTTGAAGATTATAGAAAGATAGTCCGGGTGGCGGTAAATAAAGTTACCAAAATAGTAGAAAAAACTATTTATCGTTAACTAACATTTGGCCCCACTTTGCAGGGCTTCGCCAGGGCTAATACAAGATACAAACATCGTAATTAACAGAACATTAAAATAAATATACAGGGAAATTAAGAATATATGTTAAAAATGTTTTTGTTTTTTTAACATACATAAAAAAAATAAATTCTTCCAATCAAAAGGTAAGAAACCTTTAAACCTATCTAGGAAATCCCATCAGAATATACGGTGATGTCTGTTCACACATAATGCCCGTTACCGTTAATCACTTCTTTTGTACAAAAAACAAAAAATTAAACATACGATAAATTGTCTTTTTATATTAATCATAACGTAGTAAGAAAACAAAAATCTACTTTTAAAAATCTATTAATGACGAAATCGATGAGAAGAATTTAATTTATTATTATTTTTTTTTTTAAGATGTTCTGATTTATCATTACTTTTTTTTTATATTACCTCCTTCCTGGTCATTTCTGGAATACGGAGGAAGAGGTTATCTACAGTGTACCTCCCTGTTCTAACTATAGGGAGGGGATCAATTTTTCATTTCGTGGGGCCGCCACAGAAATAAAATTCGACCCCCAGGCCTGATGCTGCAGTTTCCTGATTGCAGAGACTCGGGTCTCAACTCCTTGAACTATTGACGGCCCCAATTTAACATTAATGGAAGACGAGGTTGGGATGCCTCTAGAAAATAAATTTCATTCAAAACACTTAAACTGAGTTATAATAAAAAACATTCCTTAAGATGCTAATAAAATAATCCTGAAGATGACTAAATGATTTTGGTTAGACACCGAATAGGAAATAATTCTACTTAACTTTTTTTTTTTTAATAATTTATTTACTGATGTTTACAACTGTAAGATGATATATACAACCAGTAAATTTGCTGTTAATTATAAAATGGCACGGTACGCTGTGTGTCATAGCAACCCAATGTGTTAGGGCAGTATTGCAAAATAAAATATTTCTCCCTAATTAGACATATTTGACTTCATAAATTTTTTAGTCATCCATTACTTGGGCCTCCTGGAATCCAGGATCCAGGAAATTTTGTTCTCCTGCTTCTTCCTATAGGCCAGCCTGTAGATCAGCTGGATTTATTCCCGGACTGCTGAAACGTCTGATTAAAAAATATTCCATTTATGGTCAAAACTTAAGGACACTTCAAGTTATATTCTATCATAATATATTCTACGTCCTCACAGGTTTAGCGTTGAAGGAAAAAAATATATATATATAAAAGGACTGAATAATCCTCACGTCCTTGGACGGGACTTCCTTTCTGATCCTTCTAGAAATATCTCGGCTGAGATATTTATTGCTGGCTGGGTTCCACGTCCAAGGTGAGTTACCATTTGCATAACGAAGAAGATCCTCCAGTTCCCGAGCCTGGCTAAGATATAGGAGAGGCGACAGTAGATGGATAGATAGATGGGAGCCGGGTGGATAGTAGATGAGATGTAGATTGGTTTCATCCTTCCCAAGATGGTATCGCTCTTCAGACGACTCTATCTAAGGAATCGACTGCTCCATTTATTTATCTAACGAATGACATCATTTCCGAACTCGTTTATATCATTATCTTATATCTTTTTTTTTTCTACGTTTATATAGCATTCAAATTAATCTTCTTCTTAATATGATGGTTGAAATCGTATTTTAAATCCAGGATATTTTTCAAACTGGTAAAAGAACTTTTGGAAAATAATTAATTAGAAAATATGATTAAATAGGAAGGAAATAAATTTAAAAAAATATTATTTATTTTTACAACTGTATAAAGTAAATATGCAATTAGTATACGAGTTATATTACAATGGCATCATTCAGAGCTGGCTTTATCATTGCATTGTATTTTCTGGGGGGGAGGACATACAAGTGCTTTCAGCCATTGCACTGGGATTATATTATTTTTATTACAAAAAAAGTAAATGAAAGGAGATTAAATGAAATTAAATATAAAACTTATTATAAACAGTAACAACAAACACCTTTAACCTCCTAACAGCTCTCAGTTGTAACTAGACAAAGAACAATGGTGGAGATGCTACACGAGCGCTCTCACGAACCCCCTTTGATCTGTGTCCAAAAAACCGACTCTTGACGGATCGGCAACGAGCTTAGGCCAACTCGTACAAGCTCGCGCATGTCTGAGTTCGCCATGGCTTGGCCAACATGTAGAGGCCCCTTAAAGGTTATGAGTACGAGCCTGGCTCTACCAGGGATTTTTGCAAGCATAAAATTATACAAAATTCACTCACAGCCTCCCGCCGGGCATTAGTGAGGGCTACTAGCCAATGAGTGGCACATAAAAAATAGGTGTGGGAGTGACGAACCCAGCCTATAAAAAACCACGTCTAGAAATGTGCGATTATTAGTACATTGTTCGAGGCCTTGGACCTCTACGGTCTGTCGCGCCAATATGTGAGCTATATTCAGAGCTGGCTTTACCATTGCATTCTATTTTCTTAGTTACATATTTTTCGGTTTTAAGTACTCTTGACAGAGAGAAGCCTCTGTTCACACAATGTTATACGCTAGTCTATACAGTCCATTGATTATTTATTGATGTTATGCGGAGCTGGGGTATTTGAAACTGCCTACTTTCGAAAACGATTATGTGACTTACAATAACATATTTTGTTTTACCTTCATTTACTTGCAAGCTGATTTTCTCTGCTTCTCTTAATGGAGTCTTTGGGAGTCTCTTCATGTTAACTTGGTTACACCCTAGGATCGCAATGTCGTCCGAGTAAGCCAGGACTTCATGTTTCATTCCGACGTGCACTCCACCATTTTCGCGTGATGTTCTAATCACTTTTTCTAGGGCTAAATTGAACAGAATTGGTGAGAGTCCATCTCCTTGTCTCAGATATGTTCTCACTTCAAAGGGTTCAGATACTTATCCTTGTTTCAGGGTTTTTTTTTTTGGTTTTTTTTTATTTATAGTTTTGTATTGAAAAATGTAAGGTTAATATGGTTCAAAAGGTTTTTTACTTAAAATGATTAATAAAATGTTATTATTATCTAATAATGAAATGGAAACTTATTAGATAAATAACAATTTACATATATATATACATATACTGTATGGGAGATGGGCGACCCGTGACAAACTCGGGCAGAGCACTTGATAGCTGGACTCCAAGGCCGCCTTAATAGTAATGGCCTTTTCTCACATCCGCATTTTACGTTTCTTTTTTTCTTTTCCCTCTGCTTCCATATAAATTCGTTACCATACTTGCCGTGTATATGGAAGTAAAGACCACCTTCAGGATCTTATGGTAATTTTTTATAGAAAAAAAAATTGCATTTACTACTGCGTAGTCCAGCTCATATATTCATTTGTTTCAACTTATATATTCATTTCTTCTAATATATTCATATGTTTTTAAAAATTTATTTATTAGATTTAAATTAATTTATTTGTTTTTTTAATTGTTCCACTGCAGTGGTTAAATTGAAATGAAAATCAATCCTTATTCTGGGCCACATAGCCCCATAATTATAACAATATGGAACATTTTTAGGAGCTTTTGTCTGGCTACATTAAATTCTGAACATAATTAAATGAATCTATTAGAATATTTATATAAAATAAAGTAACTCCGTGCTTTGTCTTCTATTATTGTAGTAGATCCTTACAAGTACTGCACCCCTGACTTCATGGGTATTAGCAGTACAGATTTGATTTTTCAGTGGATTCTCTTTAAAAAATCTTTGATAAAAACGTGGTTAAAAGTTTGCTATTTTCTTGAAGGGTCTTTGGCTAATTTATTGTATTTTCAAATTATCCGAATTTAGAGGAAAGTTGGAAATTAGAATTATCATGGCCTCCCAACAATCCTATACCTTTACCCTTCTTCATAAACCTACCGACTGCCCTATAGTTTCCTTTAATGTGTCGAATAAATCTGTTACCTTAGACTATATCTGGACAAATGACTAACCTGGAACCCTCAACACAAGACTCAAAAGACAAAACAAAAGAAACTGTAACTCGATTTTGACTATTACAGCACTTATTAGACAAACGGTCCAAACTTCCAATTCATTACAAAAGACTGATTAATCTCATATCCAATCCTTTCAATCCAAAATCCTCAATGCTCCTTACCTTTTTACAAATAAAATCAAACAAAAGACCTTAATGTTCCATATGTAACCGATCTAGCCCGAATCAGATATCAATTCTTCCGTTATAAACTCCCTAACCACCCAACCAGTGACAAACTAGTGAGTTTCTATCCTTCCTTCCTCTTTCATTCCTCACCATCCTCCGAGGCGCCTGAACAGAAGATCCCCTTGAGACCTTATAATGTAGAGATATTATTAGGGTACTACCAATGGGTAATTTTTCTACATGCCTGTATCATATCATTGTGATCTTACATCAAATTTACTTAATGTTGTAATAACAGTGTAAGTACAGTTGTAAATAAATAAAATCCATCTAGCTTTCGCTTACGCATGCGCATGATTTCGTCGAAACACCTGGGCCATTATGTTATTTTTTTACTGCTGCAATTTTTTAGTGTTTTTTTTTTCAATCGTAAAAAAGCTTGGCGGTTGATCATGATCGTGAACAAATCACCTCCTTGCACAAACCAAATATCAATCAAAAATAATCAAATCAAAAATACTCTAAATGCCATGTTTTCGAAACCAGACGACCTTCCCGGTGACACTAAAACCTGCCTCAGTCCCCAGAGAACTACACGAAAGAAGAAATACCTCCATGTCCTCAGGACGGGGACACAAGATATTTCTTAGAGGCTGATATCCTGCGATCCTGGGATTCCTGAACCGCTAAAAGGACCAGGAGCTGACAAGATATCCTGCAGATTTACGACGCCGCCGTTGTAATTTGGGCTGAAGAGGTTCTCGCTTGATCAGCTATTCCAATCTTTTATCGATTCGGGGCAGTAAGATTTATCGATTCAGCTATTCTTAGGCCGCTATTTCCAATCCTACACCTTCGGTGCAGGTATAATTTTAATGAACGGCAGTTAATTAAACCTTTATCCTCCATTATCGTAATATATGTTACTTAAAATAGGAACATGAGCGAAATATTTTTTTTTTAAAAAGACTGGATGAGTAAAATTTTAAACTATTAAATTTAACTTTTACCCTTCATCGTAAACCCACGACTTCTTCCCCTACAGTATCCTTTAATAATACCCCTCTTATTCCTGTCGCATAGATTCGGTACTTAGGACTACATCTGGACAAACGACTGACATGGAATCCTCATACAAGACTAAAAAGACAAGAAACTACTCGTCGATTCCGACTATTATTACAACATTTACTAGACAAACGGTCTAAATTGCCAATCCATTACAAAAGACTGATCTACATGACTATTATAAGGCCTATCTGGACATACGGAGTTGAGCTTTGGGGCTCCACTAAACCATCAAATTCCTCCAGAATCCAATCATTACAGTCCAAAATCCTTCGTAAAATCCTTAATGCTCCTTACTTTGTCACAAATCAAGTCATCCATCAGGACCTCAATGTTCCATATGTTGCCGATTTGGCCAGAACCAGATACCGTTCCTTCCATAATAAACTTCTCAACCACCCAAATCCACTTGTTTCTAACCTGGCTTCTCCTTCATTACCTAATGATCCTCCTAGGCGTCTGAAAAGAAGATGGCCTCGAGATCTTCTCTAGAAATGTTATTGGATTTCTATCAGTGGGTAGATTCTCCACATGTTTGTATCATGTCACTATATCACCTACAGCAAATTTACTTGTTGTATATATTTGCATACAGTTGTAAATAACAATAAATAAATTATTAAAAAAAAAAAGTTTAACTGATCCTGATCAAAAAGGTTGAAGTCCACTTTTTTATTTAGCTTTACAGTCTTCAAACTTTTTGTATCAGGATCAGCCCTGGGGGAGCTCTGAAGAGTAGGACGAAACGTTGGTTAACATTGAATAATTTTTCTACTATTTTGCACCTTTATTGACTAAATACTTGTACTACCTTCCTATATTTTTCTTCATACGGTCAACTATCTTCTTCCAATTAAAATAATAATGTTTATGTAATACTTCCATGTATTCTAATTATACAATCTAAAATTTATTTAAATAGTAAAATTCGAACCTGAATACAATTTTTTTTTTAAATCCTAGATTTCGATAGAATTCAGTTAAAAAATAAAATAAATTATAATAATAATACACGAGTAAAGAACAAATAGTGTTCCTGATTTTTTTTCTTTATTCATTTATTATTAAATTTATTTTTATTTATTCTTTCTAGACCTTTATGTAATCTCAACTTACTGCTTTATTTTCCGTTTTTATTGTGTTAAATTTTGTTTTATTATATCTAATTTTCTATTTTTAGTAGTTATTAAGTCTCCTGTTTAGTTTTAGCCTAATAGTTTGCGTATTTTTTTAATATTCTTATCATTAATACTATTTTATTTTCTTATTTTTTTAAATTTCACTTATATTTACATAATTTTAACCCTATCTTAATTTATCTTTTACTACTTATCCTACTATGTCAAAATATGTTTAGTAATTTTTTTTTATTTTATTAGCTCTGACGAAGCTCTACAAAGTGGAGCGAAATCTTGGCTAATAAATAGTTTTTAACTATTATTCGATTTCATTTTACCACATCCCTTACCACCTTCTTCATAATTTGAAATAATACGGTCAACTATTTATGTATATTATATTTTCTCTTTACATTTGTAGGATATGACTATCCTTGGCAGGCTAATAGTATCCTTAGGATAAATGTAATAGGTGGAGGATTAATTCCTGCCTCATCTTAGAGCAAATGGATGGTTACAAGTCCTCATTGCGGAATATTAAAGCCGCCATTAGCCTGCATATCTGATCGTACTCGCCAGCATTAGGCTTTGAATTATGATCATAATGCTACAAATGATATAACTCTTCCTGGTGGTTTGAGGTTGTTTGAAATCGATTATCTGCTATCAATAAATTCACGATTTTTTGTATATTTAAACATACCAAAACAAAATGGCTTAAACATTCGATACCTAACCAAAATGGTTCACATAAGGCAATATCAAAACAGGAAAAGATAAAATGATACAATACAGCAAATCTTATACTAACAGTATAAAATATTTTAAAAGTATTTTTACTCTCGCTTATTAATTAATGATTTTTAATTATTAAATTTTTCTGAAATATTTTAAAAAGACTTGTCATTCCATACAACATTTTATCGCGTTCCTTTTTTCCTTTATTATATTATTATTTATTAAATTCTATCAAAAGATAGGATTTTAAATTAATTATTTTTTTGCAAATGACGAAAATACATATTAAGGTTATTCATGATTATATGTAGAAAGTTTTAACATGCTAAATGTTATAAGTATGGAATCGTTAGCAGCATAATTTAAGGTCCATGTTATGGTATATATGTTAAATTCAGAGGAACTTCTGGCTGATTTTCTTGGCAACTTGTTTTGTAACCTTGTAATCGTCACGAGATAATAAAATCTCCAATAGCTTTGTCACACCTCTTTCTTCCACCTCACTTGTTCCTTGTTTTCTTTCCTAGTTTTATTTTTTCATTACGTTATTATTATATTTATCCATCACTTTACAAGAGTTTAAAAACGTCTAAAACAATAACGACACAAACCAAACATGAACTACCAACAACTAATCTATTATAACATGAATAGACAAAGTGGTGTGGAGGAACGTCATTCTCTACTTAGTAGATCTATTACAGACTTACAGACTCTCAACTATGTTAAATATTACATCGTTTTAATATAGCAATATTTCACCATTTGACACAACTTTTTCCATGTAACGCACTGTAAAATATTAAACTATTATAATATAATTCAAATAATTCGAAAAAGGATGAGTGTTTCATCACGAGGTAGTTGAATCATAAGGTGTTTTCATGATCTTTAGTTTAACATGTTAAAGAGTGTTAAATTGAAAAACCCCTGTTAAATGGAGAAATATTTCTGTCTTTTATCATGTTAAAACGATATAACATATGACATGGTTGAGAGTTTGTTACTAATTCTGTTAATTGGAGAACGGCATCACGCAACAGACCAGCTGAGCTCGTCACCATTTTATTTGTTGTCGCGTTAGATTACTGCTCGTGGTTTGTGTTTTAATTGTGTTAGTATTGCTTTGGATGTTTTTATAACTAATAAAGCAATGAAGGACAATAATAATAATAATGTAATGATAGTTGTCAATTAGCTCATCTTGACTCTCTTCCTCACAAATAAGACACTGAATCGCCAAACTTTTACACAACTTCCACTTTTCACTCAATTTAGGCATGTTGTAATAAATTACTTTAGTGAAATATTAGAAGTAAACAATGACATGAAGTTTTGGAAGGGAAGGTTATAAAACATGTTGCTCAAAAAATCCGCTAGGAGCTCTTATGCATTTCACATGACTTTAAATAAGGCTGCTCACAATCCTAAACTTATAACATTAGACATGGTGAAACATTTAACACTACATCATGAATAGCCCTATAAAAATTTGGCGTATATATTTTGGTCTTTCTCCTTATTATTAAAACTGACCAAAAAATTGCATATTGCAAAAATTAATATGTAATAGTATTGGGTTTAGTAAGACGCATATTTTAATATGAAGTATAAATGATTGTTTAAATTATAGTGATATATAATTTGTATTTAAAAAAAAGTATTGTTATGTCAATAAAAATGATTTATGTAGAATAATTTTAAGATTGCTGTTAACCTTATGTATGATTGTTGAGATTGATTTGGAAATTGGCAGGCAGAGTTGGGGAAGTGAGCAAAAATTTGTAATAGCCAAAATTGCCATGGATACGATATTTATTTATCAATGGTTCATTCATGAATAAGGGTTGTAACCATGGTAATTTTAGCTATTAGTTTCAACTATAGCGAAATTTCGCCCATCTCCGTTGGCAGGAGTCCGAAATGTAATCATATAGATTATTAAAGGATGGTTGAAGTTAAGGAAAAAACAATTGTTAATTAGAAGTTATTTTCTAGAAAATCAAAAAAGTGAAATATTTGAGGAAGATTTTTTTAAAATTCGTTATTTATGCTCTACGAAACCATTTCGATGAGGGTGACCTCATATGAGCTCACTGATACTAAATACCATTTAATTGTTCATAGCCATGGAGAGATTCAACAAAATAAATATTAAAAAATCGAAAAAATGTGAAAAATCGATTGTATAATGGTAATTTCGGTTATTCGATTTTATTGAAAAAGTTGCTGTGACGTTTCTGGTATACACACGCCTTTTTATCCTTTAGTTATTCATAATGTTCTTTTATATTTTGTATTTATCCATTTTTATTATTGCTAACAATCAGAACTGTTAAATTTTTTAATTATTAATAAATTAAAAAAATTAATATACTTCAGAATTTTTTTTTTTAATTCGTCGTTTAAGCCCTAACAGTCTATTCAAATAAGTGAAAGACCCAGCTAATATTAAAAATTATTTATTTCCGTCTAAAACTCGAATTGGTTTTTTTTCTTGATAGCAAATGTTTCCCTTAGTATATATTCCATTTATAGGTAAGTGTACTTCGTGGGTATTTAGTGGGGTAACAAGTCCGGCAAGTGGGCCTAGTGGTTCTTTTTGCCGCCACGTACTAACCAAGGTGAGAGTGTCAAGATTCATTCTTCGGGACCGCCGAAAAATGAATGTTGACTGCCCCAGGTGGGAATCGAACCCAACAACGTTCCGGACCGAGGGCACTTGGACATGCGCTCCAACCCGCACGGCCGTCACGTCCCCATAGGTAAGTGTAAGTAAAAAGTGTGTTCTAAGGTGACGCATTCCTTGTAGATCAGTTTTGTTTTTTTTCTGTCTCAACAATTATCCCGTGTACAAATCACAATATAATTGCTTTCGTGTCGAGATACAAATCTCTCTCCTTGTACTTGTTCTAACAGATTGCAACTAGAGATAACGACAAGAAAAAATATTAAGCAAATGAGTAATTCTGAATATATTTGTTGTAAATAAAATAAAAAATGAGAAAATACGCTGTTTAGGTAGTTACAGAGAGTTGTTAATCTACACAGAGTAGCCATTTTTCTCTTAAAGCGTGTGGGATGTTTTAGGAATTAAATTTCACCACGGGTGAATTTCCACCGATTTGGGGGAGGGGAGGGAGGAGAGTATGCAAATTTACGGAGGCGCGGCTGGGATCTAGTCACCACTGGGTCACTGGCGTCGCGTCCAATCCATCAACGCCGAGCGTACAGGTTCGAGTCCTCCTTTATAATTGAAGGGCGATTTGAATAATTAAACTGGATTGGCTATTTATATTCATTTACTTTTAGTTGTTTTAACATTTAAGGGATGCTCATTATGGTATTAAAGCGTGAAAGCTGTTATTCTTTGCCAGCCTAGTATCTTATTAACATATTATATAAGGACTACTCAATGAGGAGAATATTAATTGAAATTCACGGCTACATTATTTTAATTGAAACGATAATATATGCTAATATGATTTGAAATACCCTACTGCCTGTATATATAGTGACCATGTATTGTCTTTGTTTCTTACTTTACGTCGGGTTAACGTTTCATTAATCCCTGAAGTTGCAGGAGATAAACCTTCCACAAAGAATTTTAATATATGAGGAGAAGATATTTGGGGGGTGCGGTCAAAATATAACACAAATAAGTTGAAATAACTTTTTTAACCTTGCCAACGTTTCGGTCAGAATTTCTTGCCTTCACCAGAGCTAAGAAAAGAACAAGATAACAACCAATGAATACAGAAAAGAAAACATAAACAGAATGACATAAAGTAAATAATTGTACAGAATAGAATTAAGTAAATTAAAGTGATGATAGAAGTTGAAAATAAAATATATATATATAGACTATTGAATAAGTAGGTAAAATAACATAATTAAGGAAATAAAATAAAAATTTGAAGAAAGAATTAAAGTTATATATTTTCCTTCTCTCTATTTTATTGTTTCTGTCCATAATTTTAATTTTTAAATTATTAATGAACTAATACACTCATATTTCTTTGCATTATATAACTTCAATTGATGATTAAGAATTGTTTTCTTGGTACTTAACTTTTCTGTTGTTTTTTTCTGCAAGTACAACAGCCTTAATTTGGAATGTGTTATAGTACTATTATTAAAATATTAACAGTTAAGATAACAGAAACAAAAAACAAAACAAAGAACAAGGAAACAAGTGGTTAGAGAATGAAACTGTTATTTAATACAATTATAAGTATATGGATAATAAAAATAAATAAATATAAATACAGTATATACAATAAATAAATGTAAATACAGATGTGGGAATTAAGTATTAACCTAGAACAAAACGCTAATAAAATTAATTGTTATTATATAAGAAGAACAATTGATGATCCCATTTTGGCTAAAACTATATTAAAGATGAAGTGCACCAACTCTATTTTGTATTTCCGAAGATTTCAGATTGCTTAAGTGGCCATGTATCTCCGTCCGTTATGCAGGTATTTATTAAATTGAACCTTTGTTGATCGTGCAGGGTGCAGTCGAAAAGGAAGTCATTGAAAGTTTGTCCGTCGCTATTATAGAAATCAGTGTTAGTTATGTGAAATCTCTTAAAGTATTGTTTGGACGGTCCAACGGTGTTGTACATTTTATTTTGTTATAATTTTGAGATTTTATGTCAAAACAGCCTCTCTTGTGTAACTAAACAGTCAGTAGTATCTTGTTAAATGAGTAACCAGGATATTACCTATTTTTTACTTTAATTATTTTTATATCAAGAGAGGAAACTGCACGTCATTTCCGACTATTATAACACTTACTAGACAAACGGTCTAAACTTCCAATCCATTACAAAAGACTGATCTACATGACTATAATATGGCCTATCTGGACTTACGGAGTTGAGCTTTGGGGCTCTACTAAAGTGTCGAATTCCTCTCGTATCCAATCCTTACAATCCAAGATCATTTATAAAATCCTAAATGCTCCTTACTTTGTCACAAATAAAATCATCCATAAAGATCTTAATGTTCCATATGTAACCGATCTAGCCCGAACCAGGAATCAATCCTTCCATTATAAATTCCCTTACCACCCAAACCTACTAGTTTCTAACCTTGCTACCTCTTCCATTCCAGACAATCCTCTGGTGCCTGAAAAGAAGATGACCAAGAGACTTTCTGATGTTACTTCCGTCTATTACAACACTTACTAGACTTTAATAAGGCCTATCTCTGACATTTATGAAATTTAATCTGTATCGCTACAAGCCATGAAGGTTCCGAGGTACTGTACTTTGTAATGAAGTAATGATACTAGACCGATGGTTGTGCAAGGAGGTGATTTAGTTTTAATTACGCTCGACTGCCAGATTTTTACTCAATTAAGGTCACTCATTTTATCAAGCGGGATGGCTCTTGAACTTACCGGGCTGACGCACGTCTACAGTTAGAGAATAAATACTTATCAGCCTCAGCCACTTTCGAACCCGGGTCCCATTATTAGGGTTTAATATAAATTAATTTATACTTACTTTTAGGTACAGCCAAATTTTAAGCTATTCTTACTGGACTGTTTGAACCCCTCCAATACAAACGCCCTGAAAATAATTGTGTTAAACTCCAGCTCTCTGATATTATACTTATTAATTGAATAAAAAATTGTGTTCATTTCTTTTGTAAATAGTTCAATATCTATAATTACATATATTAAATTCTAATGAAGAGATTAATCGTATTATAATCTTTATAAATAAAAATTATTTTAAAAAACATGTATTTAGAAAATATATGCTTAACTATGTGATAAATTATAGATTCAAAGGTAATTACTTATAGGATCATAAAAATAAGATAGGTTTCCTGGATGTAAAATTTAATTGCATTCCTGCCTCTTGATCCGGTCATAAAATTAATAAAAGACCGGCTACCTCAATTAGGTTTATGGCACCCATTTTATAATTATGCCATTCATATAATGTCGTCATTACCCCTATACTCTTGAGGTATTTAGGAATACTTGGCAATTAATTTATATAGTTTATTACTGCCATAAATAAAATATAAAACTGGATTCGATTTCAGTTTTATATTTTATTTTTAATATCAAGGTCTACTTAGAGATACGAATAGTATTACTTACTTAAGTATTAAAGGATAAAGCAATGAAGCCGTGCTTTTCCTGATGCCTAGCCACCATATTGGATACTAATGGCTGCCGGTAATAATTAATAAACAATATATTAAATAAAATCATTTAGTAATGAGGGCAGATACTACAGGGAAGTAAAGAGGATTCGTAAAACATAAATCGTGAAAATGTAAATTATTTAAAATTTAAGTTATGAAAAAAGTAGGAAAGTGTCACTTTGGTGTAATTACGTATATTTTCTTTCTCCCTTCTTTTTATAAGTATAAGTACATGTAATTTTTTTTTTTACATATATTTATTAAATAGATTTTCTCATTCATATTCATATTTTATTACTTCTTCTGGCTTATTTAATTTTATATTATATTTTTTTATTCCCATTATTTTACTAATATATTTAATTAATTACACACATACGTTTTCTTTCTCATATTCGTAACTTTAACTTATTTATTAATGAGAATCTAATACCTTATAATCTAATTGATACAATAATTCATGGAATATACGTAGAAGTAAGAAATATTTGGGAATCGTTAGTTAAAAATATGTTAGCTGATAACTGCGGAAATAAATAAATGATAAATAACTTATTTACCATTTATTCATATTATATATAAAAGTTTTTTTCTGTTTCTTCCTCTTTCTTAATTTTATTATTATTTATTCTCATATAGCCTTTATCTTCTTAAAATACTTTTTAAGAACTACGCATTTTCTTGCAACACTATTTATGTATCTACGTTATTGATTATTTTATAATTTGTTTATATTCATTATGGACGATATCTTGCTTTTTGTTCTTAGCCCTGATGATGATTAGCCTTGATATTCTGGCCGAAACATTGGCACTAATAAATAAGTTTTATTTATTTATGTTCTTTACTGACCACATCCCCAGCCATGTTATGATTTATACTGTATAAATATCTCGTTGGAGCTCTTGTAAATAATACAAACTACAAGCTATCTTAAAGGCGATTATTTTTATTTCGTGATCAAATTTGTAAACAGACAGTTGAAATTACTCCTATTAGAATATGGATTATAGGATGTTAGTGTTTCTTGCTCGATGATTTGTTTTCTTTTTTCAATGAAAATTGTAGCATAAATAGAAATGAAACAATACAGCCCTCATACATATGTATCGATTAACTATCGACTCGGTATCCGGTAGAGGGTTCTTGTGCCCACGGTAGAACAATAAGGATAAAAACCACACAGAGCGTTTGTTACAGAGAACAATGACTGCTTGACTTTCAAAATTGTTTTCCTAGAGCTTATTGTAGAAAGGGTGGAGCGTACTGCCTAAGGGGTGCACTGCTCTCCTTGCTATATCCCTATCCCTGTTCAAATGTGTAACATCTCAAAAAATGGTTATTTTGAGATATGCAAGCAATTTTAGCAATATCGGTACAGTACAACTCAGAATCATAGTAAAACGTATGTCCATAGAATCTTAGTAAGAAAAAAAAATATTTCGAGATATTACAGTTATGAGCTGTGCAGATCTTACCTTTATTGCTAATAATATATGAACATTTAAAAATAACTATTATTTGGGATGTTATACTGTTGAACTCCGTTAGTGCAGTAACAGTACTTCCTTGCAAAGAACTGGACTATTAAGTGAAAAAGCATAAAGTATCTATATCATATATGTTTTTTAAACCAAAAGGAAAGAAAATACTTGCATAAAGATCAAATTATCATAACCTAAAGAACCCAATATCTTAAAACTACTTCATAACCTAAAGAACCCAATATCTTAAAACTACTTCATAACCTAAAGAACCCAATGTCATAAAACTACATCATAGCCTAAAGAACCCAATGTCATAAAACTACATCATAGCCTAAAGAAACTAAATATGAACATTACAGTGGTAAAATTAGAATAATTATAGAAAATTAATGAAGTTATAATAATGTATCATACATAATTCTCGGAGAACAATTGCTACAGAAAACATGAAATATCTTATCAAATAATATGTCTTTTCTGCAAATGGCTTCAAACTAGGGAAATAAATAGGAAACTGCAGCTGAAGATTTGAGTAAATACCTCTTGAAGGTAAACACTGGGCTCGACAGCAATGTGCAAGTAGAGCATTGCAGAAGTAATGAACTAACTGCAGTTCTGGCATGTGATCTCGTTGCGAGACGATGGCACACATTTCGTGTTTTGTATTAATTAAAGGATATGTTTCAGGCATTTTTCGATTCTATCAATTATATTCAGTTGTATATAAAACTTACATAAAAAAATTAATTAATAACTATATTATTAATAAAAGATATTATTAATAAGCTTATGAACTTTTCCAATGAATGCCGTAGTTAAATGGATCAGAAATAAAATGGCTGTCGAAGAGGCAAGGAAAGACATTATTTGTTCCATGTCCTGGCTTAATCTCTGTTTACTTACCTTTCAATAAATTATTATAATTGCTTTCTCGAGTCTCGAACCGAAACAAAATGAATTCCAACTAGGAAGCCTTCAGTTTTAACCTTTCAAATTGGCTCTTAAATAAATATGGCTACTAAACGGCTGAGCCTTGACGAAAGTAAGCGATATAATATATCGGGTTAGAGGCGAGCAGGGTTGAAGAGAGTGGTAGGGGTGCCTTTGACCCACATAGTGGAGAGCGGAAGTGCAAGTGGGGGTAGGAAGTGGCCTTACTCCGCCAATCGGGACTCACCGTATCTCCCTCCGCAAAGGTTACTCCATGTCTTCTGTGTGGAGACTTCAACGCCGCAGGAGACTTTGACGGTTGGTAGCACGGTATTCCGGTTTGCTTAAACGCAAACATTCATTGTAGTATCCAATTTCAACATAATAAAACAAAAATTTGCCGTAATAATTAAAATCCATTCAATAAATAAATTAATAAAATAAAATATTAGTAGTTTTGTTAAAGAAAAATTTTGAAAAAGTATTGAAATTTAAGCAAATTCCGAAAAAATAATGCTAAATTTCTTACTTGCTATTGAAAATACTTATTATAGTATCGGATTTCAACTTTAAAACAAACATTTATCTCCATCAATTGAAGTTTTTATGAATAATTCGAATTTTATTTCATTTTATTTTAATTAAAATAAATGTCAAAACAAGAATGCTAAATTTCTACTTCACATATTAGTATATAGATACTATTATATACTTGATAATATTTTAGCTTATTATCATACTGCGTACTATATTATCCTTAGCCCTTACTTGCTGTTCCAAATACTTATTATAATATCAAATTTCAACTAATTGAAACAACTATTTGTTTGCATTAATAGAATTCGTAGCACATTATGCTAAAATTTATTTTTATTATATTATCAATAGTATATTGTAGGAGTGGGTAGATCAGACGTAAGGCACTGTGCTACTAATTCTAAAGACTCCAAGGCTGTGGCCCATAATTATTTATTATTATCACTGTAGACGTGAGTCAGTCCTGTGGGTTCTGGTGCACTACGAGGTCAAATATAAAATTCATTTAGATTTTGTTCCACTCATTATTTTCTACAAATTTTCACTTAATTTATCTTCGCTAATTAAATGTTTCAAATTTATGAATTAAACGAATTATAAAATAAATAAATACAAGGGTATCTATATTGTAAGCATGTTTTTAAAATAAATTCGGATTTTATTTGATACTAATTCAAATTAAGCGTTTAGCCTTCATAAATGGTATCTGATAAAATGAAAAATTTTATAATGTTATAATTTTTGTTAATTATAATGTCTAATGTCACTTGCCGTAGCTTAATATCGACATTATTCTCTTTTAAAAAAAAAACTGCCTTAAAATTCTTTCAATAATTTATGATATCAGCCTTAAAAAAAGGCTGTGATGTCAAAAACTTTTATTCATAAAAAAAATTCGATTAATCATGTAGTACGACCTCTAACATCGTAACAAGAATGCTAAATTGATATTTCTGATAATAGTAATTTAGCTGTCACGAAATTGTGGCCGACATGGAAACTTATAATCATATTCAGTGAAATTAATAAATGTCTTGTAATCGTACAAGTAAAAAAAAAAAAAGAAGAGCTGTGTTAATGAAAAAAAAAAATTCCTGAAGCAGTAATTTTTTAAATTATACTCTTGTTGAACATTTTTAGCAAAACAAGATTTTGGAATTTTAAATAAACTATGAATAATAAGTAGATAAATTTGGGAGTTGGTAGCTCTGTGGTAAGAAGACTCTTTACTAGTAACTCCAAGGACTAGATTTCGAATCCGACTGTCGTATAATTTTTTTTCTATTACGCTAAAAATTATATATATGTACATATACATATACATACATA
>NW_027107817.1:78080-84164 GCF_000696795.3 Halyomorpha halys | reverse complement strand
ATAAAAAAAAAAAATAAAATACTAAAATAAAATAAAAAAACTCTTAAAATATATACAAACAAAAGGATAGACAAATGAACATAATCGGACTATTTGTATGAAAAATAAATAAATAAAATAACATAATGATAAAATAATATATACAATAAAGCAATATTAATTATATGTTATTTTAATAAATCCACAGTTATAATACCAATAGCAGCTACGAAAGTCTAGTAGCTAAACAGTTACCGATATGATAAAGGCTAGAGTCAGGCAGTAGCCGTTGTTCTCTCACGGCTGCGCTGTCGTGACTTCATTGTTATTCAATGAACATCTACTGCTACCGGGAGTGCAGTAAACGTGCTGATGACACATAAAGTATTTCTGTTTTTATCTAAATATATATATTTATATATAATATAATCTGGGAGGCAGACTAACACTGGACTGCCAGATTTTTACCGTAACAGAAAAAAAATTATACGACAGCCGGATTCGAAATCGAGTGCTTGGCTATTAACCCGAACAATCTCCTTGCTTTTAGAAAACTTCAACACCATTTTATGGCATTGTTATTATTTTGTAATTTTTTACGACCGCACCAGATTCTACATCTGGTATACATCTATACAAACATAATTTAAGTTCATGTTGTAAAGATTTCAACATAAACTTTCTTCTCCTCAACATATAGCAAATGAGATACCTTGTATTTTTCAATAATTAATTATAATAAAGTAGGAGTGGGTAGCTCAGTGGTAAGACACTTTGCTACTAATTCCAAGGACCTGATTCAGAATTTCACCGTAGCCGTGAGTCAGCCCTGTGGGTTCTGGAGCCCTCCGGGGTCCAGTCAGCCTGATTAGGTGGGTAACAATCTGGCAGTCGATTCTGACGAAATTATCCCCTTGCATAACCGTTGGTTTATTAACAGTACTTCCTTAAAAATCATTGTACCCATGACCCTTTACGGGTTGTTGGGGTACAGATTTAATTTTTTTTATTTTTAATAAATAAAACATTTATACTATTCCAAAAAAATATTATAGGATCCCTTTTAAGTTTTATTTACCTTCATTAATAAAATATTCTAAATTTATCAAACAAAAAAAAACTAATACTAATATTTTATTAGTATTTTTTCTAAGCAAAATATTTACAAAAATAATTTTATTTTATGATATTTAAATAAAAACAAGAACGCTAAATTTCTACTTCAAATATTAAGAGGTAAGTGAGCAATGATAATAATAGATGATAAGGGAAAGTTGTGTGTTGTGCGCACCGCAGATTTGTTTTAACAGAAATGTATATTTTGTTGTGAATTTCTGTTTTTCTTTTTGTGATCTTTGAAATATTTAAAGTAAAAAAAAAAAATATATATTTTCCCTTAACGTGGCGTCCTTACAAATTTGAAGGAGCCTCTCTTTTAAAACTCATTCATTAAATTTTCAACTTGAGTGGAATCGCGACATTGACCGCTTTAAAATCATAATGGGATAATTACCACCTTTCGAAAATATCTCTAGCAAGTTCTGCCTTTTTTTAATCATTAGAAGAGAATGCGAAATCAGAAAAAAAAGATATATTGAGAAGATTATAGATAAACGGCTTGAATGTTGAGAAAAATTCGTTGCTTCTTTTTTTAAAAAATAACTTAGAATGGAAATGCCGTTGGCTTTTCAAGTATTTTCTCTTTTTTCTTACGGGTTTAAAGAAATTAAATGAGATAAACCGTGGAAGTAGGAAATAGAGCCAAGGATATTTTTAGAATGAAATGTTTTTATCTTTTCTGATTTAACTCCAATTATCATTATTTAAAAAAAACAAAAACGTTTTTTACTTTAAATGACCAGATTGGAAGAAGATAGTTGACCGTATGAAGTAGATATAGTATAGGAAGATAGGATGGTGGTCAATAAAGCTATCAAAATAGTAACAAAAAACTATTGATTGTTAACCAACATTTGGCCCACTTTGTAGGGCTTCATCAGTGCTAAATAAGAAAAAACAAGGTCCAAACATTTTAGAATTAACATTAAAAATATAAAACATTTCAAAGCAATTGTTAAGTTTATAGGCTATATAAAAAAAAATTAAAAATAATAAAATGTTAATAATACAATATGAGGAAATATACATAGTACAAGGGCTGGGAAGAAAAAAAGGCAGTTATCTCACCCCAATTTTTGGTTACTTTAATGAAAACCAGGTATAATTACCATTCGAAATTGATGAGTCTGCCAAGTATAGGTAGGGGGAATAAAAAATGGAGACTGTTTCAAAACCTTAAAAAACACTCATTTTCATTCGGTGCTCTATATCTTAAAAACTACCAACAACACTAAAAAAACCTAAGAGCACATTATTTAAAGAAGAGTAAATTTGCTGAAATATTAGCCCTGAAAGAGCTATTTATGTTCAATAGTTAGAGATAGAGATATAGCTTTTTAAAAAGCAAAATTTCTTAAAAATCTACTGCAAGATTAGTAATTAGTTAATTTATTTTGAGATCTCAGGAACTATGTGACGTACAAATGTTTATTAGCACTCAAATTAAGGCTAGTACAATGGACTATAAGTTTATGACCTTGACCTTCCGTAGGAATAGTAGTTCATATGATTTTTGCTAAAATAAATTGATTTATAGTTGTTCGGACAATAAATTTGATTTATGAAAAACTTCATTTCAGAAACCACTTGACTTACAGATGTCTGCTAGCGCTCAAATTTAAGCTAGTTAAATTTACTATAACATAGTTAATTATGTTTATCTTTGTAAGACTAATAGTCTTTATGATATTTGACAAAATAAACTCACAAAATGTTAATTTTTAGTTGTTTGTATAAAATGTTGGATTTTTGAAAAAATATATCTCTAGATCCATAAGACGCACGTATTTCTGCCAGCACTCAAAATAAAGGAAATATAACTTACTATAAAGTAGTTTATGACACTTATCTTCGTTTGGGTAGTAGTTTTTATGATATTCACATATGAATATAAATTAGGCAAATGAAAATTTCATGTAAACTATTACTTCTACGAAGATAAACATCATAAACTACTATATAGCTCATTAAACTAGCTCTAATATGAGTGCTAACAGACATCTGTAAGTCAAATGGTTTTTGAGATATAGAATTTTCAAAATAAATTCAGTAACTACTGATTTTTCAGTACGTCCCATACAACTATTTAACGTAAATAACTCTTTTAGGGCTCATATTTTAGCAAATTTACTCATCTTTAAATGACGTTCTCTTAGGTTTTCTTGTATTGTTCCTACTTTTTAAGATATAGAGCTCCGAATGAAAAATTTTTTTATCCGTTTCAATCAGGCGCCATTTTTTATTCCCCCTACCTATACTTGACAGACTCATCAATTTTGTCTATTAATTATACATAGTTTTCATTAAAGTAATCAAAAATTGGGGTGAGATAACTTTCTTTTTTTTCCTCTTCGGCTCTTGTCCTGATAGTTTTAGTCTAAATAGCGGTTTTATATATAAAAAAAAAAATAAATAAACATTGAGGGAGATTATCATTATCAAATAGATGATACAAGAGACTTCCCAAAAAACCGCAAACTACCCTACCATATTATGCGAATTTTGAAATTGGTTCTCGAATCTTAAATTGCTCAACTTTTTAAAATTTCAAATTATTTCCTGTGGTAGTTCCTGCCAATTAGTACATCGAAGATGTGTTTAAATATAATTTAAAGGCACAAGTGTCAAATATTGGCGATCCAATTCTCGAAAAATATTTTTTTTTAGATCTTGGCTGAAATTTTATTGTTAGTTTTTTCTTCGAAAGTTAAAAAATAAATACAGTATTTTTTCGAAGCGATAAATTCCTTTTGTAATGGTGGCAGCCCGCTGCTCTGTCTCCAAGTCAAGACAGAATTGATTAACCTTTTCGCCGGAGTCTATTTCCATCTTTTCGAGTTCTATCAATGCCGTAGTAAATTTGTTCAGCTATATTTGCTTTTTTAGCTACGAAAAAGCGATCGATTGTGAATTGTTATATATTATGAATATATTATTTCTCAGGGTTTTTTTTCTTTTTCCAGTTCGCTATATCTCCATTAATATTTCATCTGATTATATTTTTTTCTCTTGTACATAATTGGATTATATTCATTTTATTTATTCTTCTGTTTATATTTATTTAGAGAGAGGCTTTATTATTATTTATTTATTGTGACTAGTGATTATTCTTTTTCTTATTTAAATAGTACATATTTAGTGAGAGATTTTATTTTTTTCATTTATTTATTTATTTTTATTCTTTCATCCCATTCGTTGCAGAATTGGCCCAAAACAGATATGCGCCTTTTCATTCCAAACTCCTTAACCATCCTAACCCATTAATTCTTAATCTTTCATTCTTAACAATCTCTGATAATCCTCCGAGGCGTCTGAAAAGAAGATGGCCACGGGACCTTCTAATTTAAATTAATGTTTGAAGTACCACCAATGGGTGGTTCCTTCCCAAGATTCTCAAGTGTATATGAAACTAAGAACATATTTACTTATTGTATTATTTTGTACAGTTGTAAATTACATTAAATAAATAAATTAAAAAAAATTATTCTTATTTTGTTTATTTATTTATTTTTTAATTTTATTATCATTACTTATTGCCCACCCTGTGGCAGATTGTAATATTTATCAATAAATAATTAACAAGCTAAAAAAAAATTAATATTTCATCAAAAATAATTATTGAGGCATTATTTTGATGGTACCTTCCTGGCTAATGATAATAAAATAGAAGCTATAGCCATCAGACATTCATTTCAATTTGAAGTTTCCTACCCCGATATTCGTTAGTTCGATCTCACAGCTTTAATTGTTATACTGTACTTTTCGTTTTACGTCATCCTATGCTACTGAAAACGAATCAGTTTAGGCAGGCGTGTTTTATTCGCTCGTGGTTAATTGGCCGAAGACTGATTCATTTTAATTTACCATTATTAACAAAAATATTTATTTTTAAATGCCAAAGTAATTAAAAAAAATTTTGGAACCAATTAGCGTGAATTTTATGAGATTATTATAGATGACAAATCGGTTAATTGGCTATTGCTTGATTTATTTTAATTTACCGATATTAACACATTTTTTTAAAATACCAAAGTAATTACAAAATTACAAAATTTACAATTAATGAACCAATTAAGAATATAGACGGAATCATAAATTTTCGATCTGTAAACGGATTATGGGCTTATCTACACAGTGTGAGTTATTTAAATTTATTTCGATCTTTAAGTTCTAATTCTAATTGAGTTCTTTTATGTTTTATTAAAGTAATTATCTATTGTGAGTTATATCCCATACCGTTCTCGTGCAGTACCTGATTGCAAAAATAATACTATACAAATAAGATTCCACAAAAGTTATTTATCCAAATGCCAAAAAATGTCGAAAATAGAAGAATTTGTTTTAAACGAGAGGGGTGGGGGTGGTGATCCCCCTATTTAAGAAGATAGAAAGGATCCAAGATTATAATCGAATCTAAATGAGAGATTATATTTTTGTATAGGTAACTCCCATGTAAGTTCCTCGTCGATTCCGACTATCACACAGTCTACTATCACACTATCATAACACAGTCTAAACTTCCAACTAATTAAAAAAGACAGATTTAAACGACAATAATAAGGCATTTGTGAACTTACGTAGTTTAGCTTTTGGGCTCCACTAAAAGTTCGAATTTCTCTTGAATCAAATCCTTTCAATCCAAAATCCTTAATGCTCCTTACTTTGCCATTAATCAAGTCATCCATCAGGACTTCAATATGCCATTTATTACCGATTTAGCCAGAACCCAGATACCAATCCTTCCATTATAATCCTAACCACCCAAACCCAATTTTTTTTTTTAACCTGGCTAACTGATAATCCTCCTAGGTGTCTGAAAAGAAGGTAGCCTCGAGACCCTCTAATGTAGAATTGTAATTGGAGTTCTATCAATGGGTAGATTCTACACATGTGTGTATCATGCCGTTGTATAGCTAACATCAAATTTACTTATTGCATATTTTTTAATACAGTTGTATCAATTAATAATTTTTTAAAATATATATA
>NW_027107817.1:72873-77380 GCF_000696795.3 Halyomorpha halys | reverse complement strand
CTATAAATTTACTATCCATAAAGTTTATTGAACTTATACATTACAATACAATTCCCAATAGATATAGTAGATATCCCCTCTTAGAACAATTTGTAATTTATTTTTCAAGCTTTGTTTGTTTTTTGTATAAGTGTACATGTTTTTTTTTCCCTTTACCCCTACAGAACTCGTCTCTTCTACACATAATTTGTGCATACACCATTTTAAAAAAATAGTATATGCTAAAAATTGTACAACAAAAATTTATTCAATTCATTTAAAAATTTTAATTTAAACTTTTTGAATTGTTTTTTTTTAAATCAACATTTTCAATAAAAAAATTAACTTTTCTACATGAGGTTTTTATTTACAATGGTTTAAGGTTTACGTTATTGGACCAAATCAAAAAGTTTTTTTAGTATCTTTTTAGCCCTGATGGAGCTCTACAAAGTGGGGAGAAACGTCGTAAAATAAATAGTTGTTAACTATTTTTGTTCTTTTTTGACAACAACCCTGACTATATTTTTGGAGATTTTTTTTTTGTGTATATATTTATATGTTGTATGTATATGTTTATTTTATTTTTAACCCTATAGAAGAGGCTATGAAGAACATATAAAGAAAATATTTTAAATAATTTGTGCATACAACGTACAATAAACATATTATATGCTAAAAAAAATTCTACAAAAAAAATTATCAACTTCATTCAAAATCATTCAACTCAAAAATTTAAATTTAGCCCTTTCAAATTGTTTTTATCAAAATTTTCAGTAAAAATTTAACTTATCTCCATAACGTTTTTATTTACGATGTATTCAACCGATCAAAAAAAAATTTTTTTTTTAAATAAACACAAATATTCATTCGACGTATTATTTAATTTTGTTTAATTTGTTACATAATAAATTTTTCAATATTATATCCCTTCTGGATGTTATTATATAATATTATTCCCCCCAACATGCATACATTTCTGAATTAGTATTGGATATGTATGATTACAAAAGAAAATGAGAATAGGTTAGAGACACAAAAAAATAGTATAAATAAAATATAACCGAATACAAAGAATAAAACAAAAAATAAATAATAAAATAAAATATAATGAAAAAATTAAAATTAAATAACAGAGATACATCTTTAAATATCTAAACGATTCTTTTTAAAGTGCCTATTAAACTATAGGAATGAATTTACTATCTTTACTTCATTAGAATTACTTATTTACACATCATATAGTACTTATTATTTATTATTATTATCTTAAAAATCATACCTGGAGGATTATAATAAATCCAACCAAATAACACTTACCCTTCGTTGTAAACCCATGACCTCTTGCCCCACTGTATCCTTTAATAATACCCCACTTATTCCTGTCGAACAGATCCGTTACTTAGGACTACATCTGGACAAACTACTGACATGTAATCCTCATACAAGACTGAAAAGACAGAAAACTATTTGTCGATTCCGCCTATTACAGCACTTACAAGACAAACGGTCCAAACTTCCAATCCATTACAAAAGACTGATCTACATGACTATTATAAGGCCTATCTGGACATCCGGAGTTGAGCTTTGGTGCACCACTAAACCTTCGAATTCCTCCCTAATCCATTCCTTACAGTCCAAAAACCTCCGTAAAATCCTTAATGCTCTTTACTTTGCCACAAATCCAATACTTCCATGATAAAGTTCTCAACTACTCAAACCCACTTGTTGTTAACCTGGCTTCTCCTTCATATCTGAGGAGATTCTCATCATCCTAGATATCTGAAAAGAAAGTGGCCTCGAGATCTCCTCTAGAAATGTTATTGGAGTTCTATTAATAGGTAGATTCACCAAATGTTTGTATCTTGTCACTAAATTACATCACGCACAGCAAATTTACTTGTTCTATGTTTTTTGTATAGAGTTGGAAATAACATTAAATAAATTATTTTAAAAAAGTTGTTATTATATAGAAGATATATTTCATTTAATGAAGTAAGATCCTGAAACATTAAAATGGTCGAAATATGCTAAAATCTGAAAGCTCTCACTTCTAATGCTCAACATTATCATGCATTTGTTTTTGTTTTTTCATTCTCATTTAAAATTCATGACTCGATATGTAATTAATATTTTCTGGATCGTTTCCAACAATGTAAGATGGAAATTTCCGCTGAATTATTCCGTCAACAGTAACTTAGTATCGATTAAATGAATTAGTAATAAATCGAAACCGAGGTTTATAATTAAGTTTTTACGGTGGCTATAAACAATCGATTCTAGTTCGATATTAATATGGATAGTGGTCGATTAGTGGTTAGCCGCGCTACTAATTGCTCTCTCATTTCTCAGCCAATGAATAGCTTTAAAAGAGTTATAAAAATATTTTTCTATCATTTTATTAATTTCGGCACCTTTTTTTTTTTCTCCTTCGGCACTATATATAGTTATTATTAGTTGGAAAGCTATGTATAATTTTTTTTTTGTTTTTATAGACCTATCGATCTATTAGCATATATTTCCACATCGTTTCCTGACCCGTCACGATTCTCCTTAATTAATACATCGAGTCCCCCCTCTGTGACAATGGGGCATTATCTGATAAAAGGCGTGATTTTCATTCAATGGGGAGTCCAAGAGGGAATTTTGCATAATGTTTGGTTTGATCGCTGTTTGGTCGTTCCAATCCTAGACCAGAGGGTGGATAATATTCATATATTTAAATATGGGAAGGATATTCCGCTAGATGAGAATTGAGTAGTCCTGGCGGCGTAGGAGTATCCTTTTCGGCGTTTGTTGTGTCAGCCCTTTCTTGTTCCTGCTTGCTATAATTTTAACAGCATAGAAACATTGTATTACTTTATTGTAATCATTATAGGATACTGCGCATCAATTCCGACTATTATAATAGTTACTAGACCAACGGACTAAACTTCAAAAGACTAATCAACATGACTATAATAAGTTGAGCTTTAGGGCTTCACTAAACCTTCAAATTCCTCTTGAATCCTTCCGATTCAAGGGCAATTAACAGCGAAAATGATGTTTGCCTAGTTATCTACAGGTGATCAACCTATTCTAACCACGGTGGGGGTCAGGTTTATTCTTTTTGTGAGACCGCCGCTTAATGAAAAAGGTAAACGCCTCTGGCCAGTTTTGAACCGGCGCCACCCGCAGATCTCAGAACGATAAACCTAGGCCTAACCATCTGAGCTACAGGCGGCCCTTCATAATCCTTCGTAAAATCCTCAATGCTCCTTATTTTGTTAAGAATAAAATCATCCATAAAGACCTAAAACTTACATATGTAACCTAGCGCGAACTGGGTATCAATACTTCCATTATAACCTCTTTTTTTTAATATGAGGCAATCCACAGTGGTGATGATATTTGCCATTATAAACTCTCTAACCACTAGTTCCTAATCTTGCTTCCTCTTTCATTTCTGACTCGGTGCTTAAAAAGAAGATGGCCGTGCGACCTTCACTTGTGGAAAAGTTAGTAATTTATTATTTATTTATTTATTTAATACCAGATCGGCCTGGTGGGCTTTAAACGTTTAATGTAAGAGGTATTTTTTTTTAACAATTTATTATGGAGGGGGGGGGTATAGTCTCATATATACAATGTTATAAATAAAACAAAATATTAAGATAAAATAAAAAGATTAAAATAATAATTCTTAATAAAAAAAAGTAAAAAACAATGACATTTATGGATTTAACAAAATAAGCAATAGGGAAAAAAATATAAGTGAGAAAAGTTATTAGTGTTCTACTCCATACCAATGGATAGATTCTCTACATGTCTGTATCATTATAATCTAAAATCACATTTACTAGATGTATTTTTATGTAAATACTGTTGTAAATTTAATAAATAATTATTAAACACAAAATAACATTAAAAAATATTTTACACATAATTTATAAATTAGACCCGTAATTTGTTTATGTTCAGGGAATCATTGCATCTAGTTCCATTAAAAATAAAAAACTGGTGTAGTTTTTTGTTCTTGTGAATTTCGTCCGTTTCTAAATAGCTTGGATAGTTGCCCATAATAAAAAAAAAATTTGTTTTATTTTAAATGGAATATGGTCCGGGTGCGGTCAAAAAACTCAAATAGTAAATGGGTATACTATTTTTATTAAATTTTTAGTAATTGATGGGTATACTACTTTTATTAAATTTAAAAAAAAATATATATTTTTGAACATATATTTTACTTATCTGTTTATACATCGTTGGAATACACATTATACTGAAATACGATGTATAAAGATAGTATGCATTTCCCAACCCTTCTTCCCCCTTAGACTACCTCTATGAAAAGTCAATCGTGACACACTTATAAGATAAAAACTAGATCCTATATAATGAAAAGCTATAGAGGATACGCATTTGATAGATTGTCCTTTTGAGGATTGGCTAATTGGCCAAAACGTCGGACTTATAAAGAAATATAAATTATTTTGAGACTAAAATTAGATAAAATTTATTTATTTATTTAAGCAATATTTTTTTTTTTTTT
>NW_027107817.1:58276-72280 GCF_000696795.3 Halyomorpha halys | reverse complement strand
ATATTTATTAAATATATGTTTTATATTTTTATTATTAGTAATCGGTATTACTATATTACCGTCTAACAAGTATCCTATGTTATCAGTAAAAAAAAAAAATATTTGTATAATTAGTCCTTAAACGTCTGGGATTGAATTTCTTATACTTACGTCTTGGGAGTCCCCACAAGGGATGCCATTTAATATTGCTATTTTTTTACAACATTTGATTTGTTTGTAACCAGAACGCTATTCGATGATTATGAAAAATAAGTATCTAAAATTATTTATATTTATATATAAATTAACTTCTGGTCTGAAACAGGTTAGTTCATTCAATTATAATAAAAAAAAAAAAAAAAAAAATGTCCATATAGTCTCAAACTTTTTTATTTTCTTACTTTAAATTCTATACCTCCGATATAGGTTAAACAATGTATTGTTGATAAAGTGATAGATTGTGATAGACAGTATAAACTAAATAGAATAGTGAAATTGGATAATAATAGTTTATTGACTGAGGTAAAAATTGACAAAGGTAGAATATCCTGCAAAATTTTGATAACAATATTAAATGTTATAGTATAAATAAGATCCTTGAGAATTACCGAAACGTAGGAGTTACTAGAAAATCAAAAGTGTGAGAATATATGAATATTTTTTTATATTTATAGTTATGTTTTATAAAATAAAACAGTTTACTAAAATTTACATTTTGATCTAATCATTTATTTAAAACTACATTGTTATATAATCATTATTTAAAATATTGATTGATTTTATGAATTTTGTCGACCTATCGAAGATGATATTAAAGATCATTTAATTTTCCATTTATTTACCAAGTTTAATTAAAGTCGTTAAAAAAAATCCTATGAAAGTGTAATAATAATAATAATAATAATAAAACCTTAGTGAACCCGAAGGTTCTTTTCCGTTATCATTCGTTCTCGTGTATATGTCCCTTCTTCCCAGTGACACCTCTTCAAACCCAAAACAACTAAATCAGTTTCAACGCAATCCTTCCATCTACTTTTCGTTTTACCATTCGGACTTTTACCAATCAGTTCAGTTTTTATTAATATTTTATGGATCCATTCGTCACTAAGCCCTACAACCTTACAGGTCCATCTTATTCGCCGCAATGCTATAATTTGAATCATATTTACCATGTGCAGTTCCCTTGATTCAGTATCGTGTAGCCTTCTATATTCTCCTGTTAATTCATCCTATCCTATGAAAGTGCAAAATCGATTATATAAACTGACATTCCGGTTGGTTGATTTGTACAAAAATGTTTTTGGTACATACCAAGATATACCCCCTCCCCCCTTAAGTATTTAATTTCAGCTTCGTACAAAGTTTCATTTTTGCGTTAAACCGTGGAAATACTCACGGCCACGCCATTTTGCAAGAATTGATTATTTCGACTCAGGAGAACCTCAGAACGTGTATATGTGCCAATTCCAATTATATTCCATACATAGGTTGGCTAAAGTAAAAACTAAAATGATTTTTTAAGTTCTGTGGACTGCCTACTTCTCCTGCTCTTAACAGAGCTAGAAAATGATCGGCACGAGTTCTTTGAACCTAGTTTTTTCTTCCATTCAAATGGGCGCACCCCTGACCTCAAATCCACCATTTCCCTCCCACAGCTCCCTCTGCGGTAATTTGTGAGTAATAAAACAAATTTATCGCGGTCGCAACAAGAGGGCCGGCCTCCTATAAAGGTGAATTAAGAAATATTACTCGACTTTTGTGGCTACTGATGTAGGTGTCTCGAATAGAGAAGAGCAGCCCCTTGTTCGGGCCGTGCCCACTCACTCAAAAGAATTCGGGATCAAGAGACTCTCTTCTCTCCATTCCGGTCTTATCTCGATTTGTTGTATCGACTCTTGATTTATTGGTCTCCAATAATCGATCGATTCATAAATCACGAGGAGTAAAATCGATTGCGAATTTTCATGTGAAATTTCACGAGGTGTAATTGACTACTATTGTGGACCGGATCGGACGTGGCTGTCGAAATTGGAGCGTCGCCTTTGCGGGATGATACCATCTTTCCATGATTGGCAGATGACTCTTCGATGCCATGAATGGTTTGGATCAATCGACAATATAAAAGTCGATGAACGACATTGTAACTCATAATAGATTCGACCATCTGGATCTTAAAGTACGTTGATCCCTACTCTTTATTTATTTGGCAGTACGTCTACAAATAAAAAATAAATAAATAAACACAACCTCATCAAGCTTCTCTCGTTTAACGTTGCGCAGTAATGTGTGTTATTTTACATTATTTTTGCTAACATAGGAGTCAGGGGAAGTTTAACTATGATACTACCTACCATTCTTTACAATATTTATCTTTTATTTACTCAACTCCGATGAAGGGCCGTCTGTAGCAGTGGTAGTTGAGGCGTGTAGAGCTTGGTACGCGCCGATTCGAATCCCATCATTTTTTTTTTATGACCCCATTCCCTGTCATTTCTAATATATAAACAACTTGTTCTAGCCATAGTGGGGGATCAAGTTTTCATTGCGTGTGGCCACCAATGGATATTTCCTTGTTTAGTCTTTTTGGGATCATTCTTACCACATTTCCGTGGAATTTCAGTCTCCTTATCCTTATTTCTGTTTCTAGGTCCTTTGTTTCTTTATAGATTTCTTTGTTGGATCTTAGGCTGTATTCTTCTTGTGTCCTTTTGGTGCCGTAGATTCTTCGTTCTATTTATATATATTTATCACGTATCGGCAACTAAGGACCACGTGAATATCACTGGTTAGGCTTCTTTGGGAGTATTTTCTTTCCTCCTGTTTAATTCAGGTATTCCCCGGAGTAAAAATTGGGGGATATTACCCAAATTAATTATTGTACTGGTTAGCTGGTTCAAATTAATAATGGTTATAATGATAATTTACTGGTAATGATGGAGTGGACTGTATTTAAATAACTTGATATCATATACTTTAAAATAAAATACTTCTATTCTCATGGTTTGAACAAATAGTGACAATGTGTTAGTTGGTTAGTGTTATTACATTAATTGATGGATATTACATTTTACTTGTTGGATTCTATGGAGCTTGATGGTTGGTTGTGATGTGAATGTGATTATGGAAGTAGGGTTCTCTCTTCTCATCCTCCTGCCGCCGCCGCTTCCTTCGCCTAAGTCGAAGGATTTACTCGCTCATCATTATGAGAAGAGACCTTATTGAAGAGTCCTGAACTCCTCTCTACTGGCACAGGTCACGATGGCTTTCTCACTGGTCCTCACTCACTATGTTTGGGGACCAAGATGGCTGCCCAAGCTTCTTACTGCATCTCCTTGCCACTAGATGGCATCATGAATTTCCTTTCAGAAGTGAGGGGGGGCCTTACTTAAACACCTCCCATCGCAGTTTCATGATCCTCGACTGCCTTTCTTCCCTTTCTTCGGACCACCTCGTTCCCATTTTTTTCCTCTTCCAATATTGGTGAGATTTTTCATTGTTTCCTATACTTATCTCTGACTGCACAGTCGGTATCTGAAATTTTAAATCTCTTATATGCTTCGTGTATCCTCCAATGTTTTTGTAGCTAAAAATTTTCTTAAAGGTCTTCTTATTCAATCTTTCCTCCTTCATCCTCTTCATGTGCCCATAGAACATCAGCCTTCTGATTCTCATCTCGGTTTCCAAGTCTTTGATGTTTCTATAGATCTCTTCGTTAGATCTTAGCCTGTAACCTTATTGTGTTTTTCTGGACCCATAGATTTTTCTTAAGATCCTCCTTTCTAATCTTAGCAGCTTATGCAAGGGTAACCATGTGGTCTCCACCCCGTATAAAATCACAGCCTCATCACAACGTTGTAATGCCTTAACTTTGCATTGGAGGAGAGGTCCTTCTTATTGTAAATTTTAAAAGCTTAAATTTTCTGGTGGTTTTTTCGCGGATACTCTCTTTCTCAGAACCGTTGT
Organism: Halyomorpha halys; assembly: GCF_000696795.3. Classification (NCBI taxonomy): domain Eukaryota; kingdom Metazoa; phylum Arthropoda; class Insecta; order Hemiptera; family Pentatomidae; genus Halyomorpha; species Halyomorpha halys. Next base: position 68,338 of record NW_027107817.1, on the reverse strand, counting down.
GACAAATTATTTCCCCTAAGTACTTAAATTTTCTGCTCAATTTTATTTTTCCATATTCAGTGTTTACTATTTTTTTCTTGAAATTTACTTCAGTAGTCATAAGCTCTGTTTTTTCATATGATATTTGTAGGCCTGCTTTTTCTGCTATTATTTTTAGGGTATTTATTTGACTAACTATTTGTTTATTATTATTATTTTAAATTTTATTTTATTTTAATTTTAATTCAGTGAGTTATTATTTACATACTCTTCTACTTCTGTATATATTCTATGAATGATTATTTTTAATAAAAAAATTAATTATATAAAACAAAAGTTCGAATGAGGTGTAGAAAAACACGACGACCATTGAGAGTACAACTACACTATGACGAGTGGTAATTTGCAAGGCGGAACACTTGAAAGAGTGCTACAAAGACCCTCTGCATACAGAGTGCTATTCAGAGAATAAACATGGAAGGAATGGAGGAAGTTAACTGAGCTACTTGAACTCCTTCAGTTCTGCGAAGATCTTCTACGGCAGGAGGAGTCATGGCGACAAATAGTGTCAGGACTATAAGAACATGTTTACACTTGTCCCAACGCTACCGGAGTAATTTGCAAGTCTGTAAGATAGTGTCGCCACTTTGTGACTGGCTGAAAGTGCTAGCTGAAAGTCACTCTATTAGAGTTAATGTGCTTTATATGTCTTAATCACACAGGAAATACAACCAAAGAGCTCTATATAGATATTAGAACCCGCGTTGATGTTCAACAGGTATCATGAAGGATATTTATAATACATTCGGTGTAATATAGTAAGGATATCTTCATTTAATACATACACCAATAGTACTTACGCCTAGAATATATCTATTTAGACAGTAGAACCTCTCCGTACTTGTCTATAACTACTCACTCATTCAATTATAGATCGCTTTGTCTCAAAAACTTTTTTTTTTTTAATAATTTATTTATTGTTATTTACAACTGTATACACATATATACAACAAGTAAATATGCTGTAGGTGACATAGTGACATGATACAAACATGTGGAGAATCTACCCATTGATAGAACTCCAATAACATTTCTAGAGGAGAAGATCCCGAGGCCATCTTGTTTTCAGACGCCAAGGAGGATTATTAGGTAATGAAGGAGAAGCCAGGTTAGAAAAAAGTGGATTTGGGTGGTTGAGAAGTTTATCATGGAAGGAATGGTAATTGGTTCTGCGCTACTGAAATGAGGGAACTACACTCGGTATATTTAATTCAGGTTATAGCATTGGCGTGATGAAAATGGACGTGTGACGTAGTAGACATTAGTAAGGAACGGATCCCTAAAATGTTAATAAACGCCCAAGAAGTACTCGTAGATCGAAACGTAAAGGGGAGGATCTTGTCAAGACTGATTTGATTATATGGACTGATGTAGAGAACGATTGGTGGTATGGGCATCGAACCTTCGGATCATAAATTGAAATTAGATTTATATTAAAAATACAAAAATCAAACTTATTTTTAAAAGTTTTGATATTCAAGGAGTTGTTTTGCTCCTAAATTTATCATGAACAAAATAATATTAAAATACAGGATTAGGGAACTCAAAAATGCTAAATCCAATGTTAATTTACCAAGATTTTAAAGTTTATAATTGAGTTTTCAGGTCTTCTTTGTAATAATTAGAAAATAAATAAATATAATAAGCTTCCACTTAACTCTTAAATTATGGACAATCAAGGTTCTAATAAAAGTAGTTTATTCTATTTTTTGTTTATATTTGTACATCCTCCGAGGCGCCTGAAAAGAAGATGGCCCTTGATTTTATATTGTAAAATGCTTTTAGAGTTCTTCTACTGGGTAGTTTCTCTACATGCTGTATCAAATCATAATCATTATGTCATTATGATCAAATTTGCTTGTTGTATTTTTTATACAGTTGTAAATATCAATAAATAAATTAAAAAAATATTTGTACAAGTATGTTATTTGATGATTTTTTTTTTAAAACTAGGTAAGATAAACAATCCATATATAAATATATATGGATTTACATTTATATATATATATAAATTATAAATAACATTATAAAGTATGTAGAGAATGGTTGGTGTCTACATCGAACTTTCGGGTTCGCTAAGCATTTATTATTATTTATAATTTTATATTATTAAATAAGGGTTAGTAGTTATTTAAATTGTAACTTCAAGGTTTGGGGATTACAATCGATCAATAAAGTAATCACTTGTAATGTATATATCTTTTTGGTAATATTACTTTTAAATACAATACTCCTCAATTAATTCCCAAATTTTTAGTTCAAAAGCTTTTCATCACGGATCTGTTATTTTATTTTTTTAAACGATTTGTGTATATTTTTTCCTTGTTACTTTACTCCTCCAACTCCTCGAATCTCTTCCTGATTGGCCACTGACAGGCGGACCGGATGCTCATTAAGCTGTCCGTTGAGTTAAGTGGACAAATATGCGATAATTGGCATCTTCGGGGATGAAGAGTTTTTCTGTAATTCTTTTGCCAATTTTAAATGTTTACAAATCTTCCTAACAGCTATAATTTCACGGCTACCTCCTCCTTCCCCACTTGTCTATCGAGGAATTTTAATTTCCAAATATCAATCCTATGGAGGATTTTTTAAGGAAAACAATTCTTCCTTCGAAGAGATATTAGTAGAGTTCGAACCCATTTTTGTGATGATTAAAATAATATAGATAAGACCTTAACCCATTCGACAATTGCACACCGTGTCTATTATAATTATTTATATATAAAAAAAAGATTGAATATTTGCACGTTGGAGGTGGCCGTTTTCTGATCAGGTGAGAGTGCGTGAGGAGAGTATGACCTATTCTCAAGCGGGTTAGAGCAACTTCCTCCCTGCGGCTGTTCCGGTAGGATGTTGACCATGGTTTTACTGATCGTTTTATTTCTTTTAATTTACTCGGAGAACTTTCATCCCACTTGGCCTGTCATCTTTCTAATATTTGTAATTTAAGGGGTGTACTGAGTTCTGATGGGGTAAGAACGGCGCTGCCTCGGCCAGGGAGCGTGAGTGCCTCTCTGGCAGCTTTGTATGCGAGCTCGTTACCAGCAATACCAATATGGCTTGGAGTCCATATGAAAATAATGGACTTACCTTGTTGTGATAGTTGTAGAAGAAAAGATTGAATTCTTATGATGAGTGGATGTTCGGGGTACATGTTTCTCAAACTTTTTTGTGAGCTCATCGAATCTGAGATTATTACAATAGTCTTCTGAGTTATTGAAAAGCTAAAATGGAGGGCTGATATTATCGCGTGGAGTTCGGCGGTGTATATTGAGCATAACTTATGTAATTTAAACTTGTGGGTTGAATCGCGAGTGACGAAAGATGAGGCGGTCGAGTTTTCGGGTTTAGAACCATCATTGTATATTAAAAAATAATCCGGACTATTTTCTATAAGACGCGATAACCGTTCTTTATACTTGACATTTTACATGTGTTTCAGCCATTGCTTTGTTGATTATTTTTATTTTTAAGTTACCTTATTCTCTTACTTTGTTAAAATATTTTAGTTATTTGAATCTTTTTGAGCACTGATGACGTCCTGTAACGTGGGGCGTTTGTAAATTTTCTTTGACCACACTCGGATCATTTTCATTTTATATATTACATACGGTTAATTAACTATCTCCCAAAAATATATTTAAATTATATTGGGAATGTGCTTTTGCTCAGTCTTTCCTCAACAGAGGATGTAGTTTTAACATTTTGATCTGGAGTGTACTTTAACCATTTTCCTCTATTTTAATTTAATTTCATCATAATGAGGAAAGTTTACCCACTTAGGATGGCTATTATAGAAATAATATTTGATAAAAAAAGATGGGAGATAGTTCCCTTGAATAGGTATGGTAATAGAGGTCGGATCGGTAAAACGTATTGCGAAGATATGAGACCTATGTACTGTCGGCAGTGCGTGTTGAAATCTAATATCTTGACCCCTAAGTGGCGGTAGGTAGTGGCTCTTAGTTATGCGGGGATTAACATAATACTGATTTAAAATGTCATTGAGGATCTTATATCTATTGCTTCATCTTATAGTGTCCGGGAAATATTATATATATGGCTTTCTTCTTCCTAGTCAGTACTCCAATCTATTCCGATTCCGCTTCCGATAAAATAATGATACTTTCGCTATAATAACCTATAGTGAATTTATAACATATTAATGAAAAGTAATTTCATTCTGGGACATATAGCCCCTTAAGAATAATTATAACAATGATCATCTGAGGGCCAATTGACTAGCATTATATGGTCTGGTTTAATTTCTAAGTAAAAACTCAATCAAAATAGAAAAAAATGCTTTTTAAATTTTATAAATGCTCAAAACTTAAAGAAAACAATAAAATATTATATGTAAATGATTGACCGAATTATTTCAAATTATGAAGATGGTCAGAGTGCAGATAGTTAAAAACCACCTTGTACAGCTTCACCAGGGCTGTTTTAGTTAAAAGATATCAAAACAGCTTATGAGCTGTATACATCCACTTTTTCGTCACTGTTTCGAATAACGTTTTTCTTGACTGTTGTAGATATATATTTTTGTGGGTGTGTCAGTAAAACAACTGCATTTAGGTGACGTTTCGCAACTTTATTTTTGCATAGTCATGCCCTACAATGAAAAACTAAGTGTGTTAGAACAATTAATTTCTTCAACTAATTATTATGAAACTACATGTACATAGTATAATTTAAGATTAATAACTATTACATTTAAAACATTAATTATTATCATTTATTACAGTTTGTTCTACATTACTCTGATACAACTAACTCGAAGTGTGTGCCTGAACAGGATAGGGTTGGGATGGAGTTGGAGTGTGTTTTGGTATTTCCAACACGTAACCGGGTTTTTTGGGTGTATGTAGATCATCGATTTATATACCTCCGGCGTAGTAATATACCTCAATTTTCGGTGTATACACCTCCAACGTAGTGATATACACTGATGATATATATACACTCAAAATTGGGGTATCTTACTACGCTGGAGGTATATATACAACGATGATTTACAAACACCCAAAATTGAGGTATATTACTATGCTGGAGGTACATAAACCCAAAATTGAGGAATATCAATACGTTGGAGGTGTATACACACATTATTGAGGTATATTACAACGCTGGAGGTATATACACCGATGGTCTACTTACACCCAAAATGGAGGTAGTGATATACCTCCAGCGTTGTAATATACCTCAATAATGGGTGTATACACCTCCAACGTATTGATATACCTCAATTTTGGGTTTATGTACCTCCAGCATAGTAATATACGTCAATTTTGGGTGTTTGTAAATCATCGTTGTATATATACCTCCAGCGTAGTAAGATACCCCAATTTTGAGTGTGTATATATCATCAGTGTATATACCTCCAGCGTTGTCATAAAATCTCAGCGTAGTAACAAATTTTTCTTCGTTACTTTATTAGTAAGAGTGCTAGAACCGCCAGAAATGCGTTTTTGTAAAGTGTAACGGAAAATTTTTTTTTTAATTGTCTGCAGATGTAATTATTCCTCTGGGTGTTATGCTTCGGACTGCTGTAATATAAGAATATATTAAGAATTAAACAACCCTGGGAAAAAATGTTACTTGATATCCTTTACACCCCTCACTCCCTACCCCCAACCTTCACGGGATTACAGGATGGAGAGGAATAAGGAACGATATGGAACAGGAAGGCAAGGAACCTGGATCCTTGGCCGCGGTGACAAGATACATTTGTATCCTAATGTCCCTCAGGGTCTAATTCGCAGTTTGCTTACTGTTTAGCAATTCCCTTCAAAGGTCGAAAATGTCATTTCGTTACTTCTATCTTTACACCCTATTAGCTATGATATTGACATTTGTCATAGGTTTTTTCCAAATGATCGTTACAAAAATAGATCCTTATTGAATAAAAAAAAAAAAATACATGAATTCAGGGTCGCAGCATCCCTGTAATTGAGACAAGGCCTTGGGAAGTGGTTGCTACATCACCGCGGGTAGTTTAAATACATTAAAATTAATTCTGGATTTTCTCTTTAGGAAGTCTGGTAAGTCTATTCATAAAAATTTTTTGAGGTTAATAAAGTTCCAATTGAATGTAATTTATATTAAATTATATTAGAGTACAACGTTTCCAATATCAAATTCAAATTATGAGGTGAATATAAATGTATGAATTATAATACATAAGGATGAAGATTGTTATTATGATGATTTATGATTGTTGTAGGTACATGAATACGGGTCAGTGGTCCCGAAACGTTGTACTATAATATGATAATTTAATATAAATTACATTCAATTGGAACTTTATTAACCTCAACAAATTTTTATGAATTAAAATTAATATTTGTTAGTTGTTACTTTATGCACTGCCGTACCGTTTTGCAACATTCTAAATGTTTAGGATTATCCCGGGAAAGGTTTTTCCAAAAAGAGAGAACTTTTAATTGCATTTTTCATATCGTTAGTGGAATTTACTTGTACTTCTCTTAATGATGTGGACGAAAAAAATGTTATTCTCCTCTAGAAATGTTATTAAAGTACAAAACCATTGGTAGGTTCTCCACATGTTTGCAACATGTCATTGTATCTCCTACAGCAAATTTACTCGTCGTATATATTTTTATACAGTTGTAAATAACAATAAATAAATTATAAAAAAAAAAATTTCAGGCTATTCTACCCAGGTCGAATACGAAACCAACCTGTTTTATCTTTTTTAGCCCTTTTTTTGGACAAAATAAATACAAAAAATCAATCAGAACTAATATATAAAATTTCATGTTTTAACTATCCACCTCTATATAGTACGAGAGAGTCCAAGAGGAGAAAAAAGGCAGTTATCTCACCCCAATTTTTAATCACTTTAATGAAAACTTTGTATAATTACTAGTCAAAATTGATGAGTCTGCCCAATATAGGTAGGGGGAATAAAAAATGGCGGCTGTATTAAAACGATAAAAATAATAATTTTTCATTTATAGCTCATTAAACTAGCTTTAATTTGAGTGCTAATAGGCATCTGTGCGTCAAATGGTTTTTGAGATAAAGATTTTTCAAAATAAATTCACTAACTACTGATCTTTCAATACATTCTGTACAACATTTTTTATGAAATATTGCTTATTTAAAAAGATATATCTCGAGAACCATTGAACGTAAATAGCTCTATTAGGACTAATTTTTTATATTTTAGCAAATTTATTCTGCTTTAAATAATGTTATCTTAGGTTTTTTAGTATTGTTTGTAATTTTAGAGATATAGAGCTCCGAATGAAAAATTAATTTTGGTTAACGTTTTGAAACAGCCATCATTTTTTATTATCCCTACCTATACTTGGCAGACTCATAAATTTTTACTAGTAATTATATATAGTTTTTATTAAATTAATAAAAAATTGGGGTGAAGTAACTGCCTTTTTTTCTTCCCGTCTCTTGTACTTAAACTTTGAAAATCTTGCTTAAAGAAACTAATATACTCATGACTTTGCTAAGAAACAATCAGAAACGTACCTCTTGAGCATGTTTATTTTTTCTTTTTAATATTCGTTACATTTTTAAAAAAAAATATTTATTCCTATTTACAACTGTATTAGAATATGTACGACAAGTAAATTTGATGCTAGTTATATAAAGGCATGAATTTACCCAGTGATAGAACTCCAATAACATTTCCATAGAAGGCCTGGAGGCCATCTTCTTTTCAGATGCCGAAGAAGATTATCAGGTATGGAAAAATGAGCAAGGTTAGAAACAAATGGGTTCTAGTGGTTAGGGAGTTAATCAGAGGATTCGAATCTGATTATGGCTAAATCTGCAATGTATAGAACATGGAGTTTATTTCGAATGTCATTATTTGTGACAAAAATAAGGAGCATTCAGGATTATACGAAAGATTTTGGATACGAGAGGAATTCGATGGTTTAGTGAAGATCCAAAGCTTACCTTAATAAATTAAAAACAGTGTATAATTACTTGTCAAGTATAGGTAGGGGGCTACAAAATATTGTTTGAAAACTTTTTAAAAAAATTTTTTTTCTTTCCGAGCTCCATTTCATTAAAATTATAAACAACATTAGTAAACCTAAGAGAACATATTTAGAGAAGAGTAAATTTGCTAAAATATCAGCCCTAATAGAGCTATTTCTATACTGTAGTTTTCAAGATGTATTTTTTAAAAAAAAGAACATTTCATGAAAACTGCACTGAAAAATAAGAAGTTAGTGTAGGATTATCAGGTATTGAAGAAGGAGCAAGGTTAGAAACAAATGGGTTCTAGTGGTTAGGGAGTTAATCAGAGGATTCGTATCTGATTATGGCTAAATCTGCAATTAATAGAACATGGAGATTATTACGTACGACAATTTATTATTTGTGACAAAGTAAAGAGAATTGAGGATTTTACGATGGATTTCGGATTGTAAGGATTTGATACGAGAGGAATTCGATGGTTTAGTGAAGATCCAAAGCTCAACTCCGTAAGTTCAGATAGGTCTTGTTATGGTCACGAAGACCAGCCTTTTGTAATATATTGGTCTAATAAGTGCTTTAAGAGTCGGATTCGACTAGCAGTTTCCTGTATTCTCGGTTCTTGTACGTAACATGACGTATATTAATGATTTTAGCTAGAATGTTATCTATAATCCAATGTTGCTCAGATAATAATTTGAGAGTCTATATTTCTAACCTCAAGGGCCATATATCATGAAAACCCCGTGGCTCTACTTGATTAAAGTCTTAGGTAGATTTAGATTGAGTCATCGAGGACGTATTATTGGGTAGGATAGAAAAATAATATATTCTAAGAAATGAATTATTAACTATAATATTAATATCAGCTGCTCCTACTTCTATAAATTACTTAAACAAATATTTATCCTTCGAGAAGACATATGTTCTCGAACAGGCCGTTGCCGAGGGTGGACACGAAGAGCTGTGTCGATTCTTAAGATAATCGATTATAGCAGACACCTGAGTCGTGATCGAGTCCTCAACTGGCCAGACCGGACCTTCCTCTACATCCATCAGCGCTCCATATGTTTAGCTCGCTCTTGTCCTAATATACTACCTCTTTGGCGAACCCTTCAATTATACCATTATATCGTATATTATAATAGGTCGATATATCCGCTATATCGATTATTAATTCGATAATAGTACCAAAGTTACCTTGTATCACTACGGTAAACTTCGTGGATTGTTCCCCTATGGTCGAATTATAGGAATTTCCTGTTTTGTAAATTGCTTCGAGGCCAATTTATCGAACTATTTACTGCCCGTTGCTAATAATAATCAAATTGCTCATAGTGAATGATCCATTGGTACATTGTGTCCTTCCAAGCCCGTTATGGGTTCTTTATCCTTGAACGATATAGTTCTGTTAAAGGATATCTAAGTCGTATTTTATGATTGGTTTTGGTCGTCAACACCTTACATTAATGATATAGGGGAACCTTTTTAAATATATACCAAATCTGAATAAATAAAAATGTAAATGTCCTTTAATTCCATGTCTGAGACCTCTACGTTCTCTCTCGAATTGCACCCATTTTTTATTTCAAAATTATGAAGAAGATGGTCAGGGTTACGGTCAAAAGAAAACAAAAAATAGTTAACAACTATCTTTTTGCCTACGTTTCGCCCCACTTTGTAGAGCTTCATCCGGGCTGCTCTAAATGAAAGAATTTGAAATAATACACTCAATCATTTTTATTGATATATTTTTTTTCCAAAGGTTTTGTTTAGACCTAGGAAGGTTTAAATCTATTGAAATCTTTGATTTATTAAAAAAAAAAAGTTATGATCAAAATTAAATATTATTCGTGCATGATTTGTTTTGTTTTATTTATTTAAGTGTTTCGACCACTAGGGTCATTTACACTGAATTTACAAAGTTAGTACATTACTATTGACATATTTACAATGTTACAAGGTGAGAAAGATATATATATTTACAAAGTGAGAAAGTTTGAAAATTAACAGTTACTGTTACAAGTTACATTACAATTTACAAATTTAAAA
>NW_027107817.1:51074-57916 GCF_000696795.3 Halyomorpha halys | reverse complement strand
TATATATATATTGGTTATATGTTGTATATATACGAAGGTTCTAAATTATAAAAGAAATTAAAAACAATAAATAACCTAAATCAGACCATATGCCTTTGTGGTTAACGATTTACAATCAAATTTGAGTATTCATAATGTGTTAAATATATCACATCCAACATGGTCTGTTAATCGATCTACTAAATAGAGAATGACGTCACGTTCAACAAGACACTCAGTAGCCAATCTTTCACTTTTTAGGGATGTTGTAATAAATTACTTTAATGAAAACTTTGAGGTAAACAATGACATGAAGTTTTGGAAGGAAAGGTTATAAAACAAGTTGCTCAAAAAATCGGCTAGGAAGGAGCTCATCTACATTTAACATGTACTTTAAATTAGGCTCCTCACAATACTATACTTATAACGTTTAGCATGTTAAAACTTTTTACATATAACGCTACTTGAATACCATGTGTTATATGTAAAAAATTTACACATGCTGATTGTTATAAGACTGTGAGCAGCTTAATTTAAAGTCCATGTTATATGTAAAATACTGAGGAGCTCCTAGTGGATTGTTTGGGCAACTTGTTTTACTAGCTCTTTATTATCACAGTTATTATCACGACAGGTAGGTCTGATACATTAAGTTAAGGTTCCCTTGACCGAAGGTTCTTAAGGCCGAAACGTCTGAGGAAAATAATGAAAGTTGAGAAAAAGTACCTCACTAAAGAGGTTGTGTTTTTAAAAAATTGATATTTTTTTAAAGATCGCTGATTGACCGTGTGTAATAAGAAAAGGCGGATTGTCCGAGTGTGGTCAAGGAAAAACTCAAATAGTTATAAAACAATTTATTATGAGCTAACTTTTCGCTGGGCTACATCAGGGCTAAAAAAGATACAAACGTATAAGTGATTTTTTTTACACAGTTTCACAGTACACTTTTTTTAATTGTTCATTTATCTTTACATCATTTAATTAATATTATATATATTAATTATATATATATATATATTGTTGACCGTATAATTAAAAACATGTAGAGGATGGTCAGGGTTGCGGTCAAAAATGAACAAAACAATTTTCAACTATTTATTCTCCTACGTTTCGCCCCACTTTGCAGGGCTTCATTGGGACATTATTTATTAGACATTACATCGATTAAGTGGACATGTTTGTTTAACCTATCGTCTTGAACAGCCCTGATGAATCCCTGCAAAGTGGGGCGAAACGTCGGAAAATAAATAGTTAAAAATTATTTTATACCTTTTGGACCGCAACCCATCCTCTTCATATTTAATTAATATTTTTACAACTATTTGAGTTTTTGTTCATACATCTTTTATGAAACTTTTTTTTTTTCGAAAACAGTAAAATTATAGAATATTTCCTCTAGCTAAGAATCTCTCAAACTAACACTTCCTCGACAACATTGCTAATAGCAAGATCGGCAACAATTTGGATCGACCAAGATGAACGAGCCATTACTGGGCGCATTTTACGAGTTAAAAGAGGATCCAGTTCCAGGAAGATACGTCGGCATCTTCCAGCGGAAACCGCAGCTAATAAAGTTTTATTACACCTCTTTGGCGAAGTTTAAAGGTCAGAGAACCACTTTGAGATCCTAAACGCTCGACTGTTCCAGCCACTGGTCGCATTTTAAACTTCATGGCCACTTTATATATATATTAAAGGGGCCGAGTTTACTGCCGCAAAGGGCAGGTACACGGGAGGCAAATAAATCGGGCGATTTATCCAGAAGTCTATATAAATTCCGTTACTGTATAAAGTAAAGGCGTGAAATTCTTTTCGATGGTGTGGAATTTCCATTACTGGGATATTACGGAAATGTGGCATCATAGTACAAGAGCCAAAGAGGAGAAAAAAGACCTTTATTTCTCCCCAATTTTTTATTACCTTATATATTAATAACATCGTGTAATTACTTGTATAAATTGATGAGTCTGTCAAGTATAGGTAGGGGAATACAAAATACTGTTTCAAAACTTTAAAAAAAATAAATTTTCTTTCGAAGCTCCAATCATTAAAATTATCGACAATACCAGTAAACCTAAGAGAACATATTTAGAGAAGAGTAAATTTGCCAAAATATCAGCCCTAATAGAGCTATTTACATTCTGTAGTTCACAAGATATAGCTTTTTAAAAAGAAACGTTTCATTAAAACTGCTCTGAAAAATCAGAAGTTGAATTTATTTTGAAAAATCTTTATCTTAGGAACCATGAGACGAACAAATGTCAATCAACAATCAAAACTAAAACTAGTTCAATGTTCTATAAAGGAGTTTATGACTTTTATTTTCGTAGCAGCTGTAGTTTTTTTTATATTTGCTACAATAAATTGATTTATTGATAATAATTGCTAAACACTGAATTTTTATAACTGTACTTTTATGACTAATAATTTTAATGATATGGAGTTGCGAATGAAAAATGTTTTTTTTTTCAACGTTTTGAAACAGCCACCATTTTTTATTCCCCCTAACCATTCTTGGTAGACTTATCAATTTTGACTTGTAATTATACATAATTTTCAGTAAGGTCATTATTTCATTTAAATTTAAATACATTTATATATATGTATATATAAATAATTAACCGCATTATTTCAAATTCAACAACTTGGGTTAAAATAATTTTAACCCTACCTTAATTTACCTTTTGTATCTTATTTTCATATTATGCCAAGGGCCGCCCGTAGCTCAGTGGTAAAGACACAGTCTCACCAATTTTGATGTCTATTGGAGGTGTCGGTTCGAATCCGGCCTGGGGCGTCGACTTTTTTCATTGAGTGGCGGTCCCACAAAATGAAAAACTTTGACCCCCAACCCATGGTAGGCAGTATAGGACTCCAATGGGAGTCTTGGCCGAAAAAAAAAAAAAAAAAAATATTATGCCAAAATGTTTGTAGTTGTTTATGTATCTTCTTAGCCCTGATGAATGTCTACTCTACAAAGTGTGGCGAAACGTTGGAAAATAAATAGTTGTTAACGAAAGAAAAAGTTATCAATATGCATATATATGTACTTTAAATGTGCATCATGCACATAATGGTTGACATGATTTCCCATATGAAATCATGAGGTTTTAAAGTTCATGATGATGGGACAGTGGTCCCGAAACGTTGTACAATGTTAGAAATAAATATTTCATTCAAAATGGAAGTCATTAACCTCAAAAAATTTTAAATGAATTGACTCACCAGACTTCCGATAGAGATAATCCAGATTGGAAGTATTCAGCTTGATAAGCTGTTTCGATATCTTTTAACTAGAACTGCCCAGATGAAGCTCTACAAAGTGGAACGAAACGTCGGCAAATAGATCGCTGTTAACTATTTATTGTTTTCTTTTGATCGCACCCCTGACCATCTTCTTCATAATTTGAATGAATACGGTCAATTATTTATATATATGTATATATATTTAAATGAAATAGTGACATACATAGGTTAATTTGACTAATTTTTTCATATCTGGACGGAATAGCCTACAAACGTTTTTAATAGTTTTGAGGCAGTGAATATGGCCGAAACGTTGGACATTCAACGTATTAATAAAGATTGTTGAGACGTAATTAGATACTACTTATCTTATTTAAATAATAAAACTAGTCTCGAACGAGTTATAAGATTATTATGCATACCTCTCTCTGATGGGAACCGATACAAATACATAAGTATATGAATATATAAATATGAATACATAATATAAATGCATAAACGTGGAACCCCCGGTCAGTCTTAGAACCGCTGAAGCCCCGGACGCAATATAAAATAAACATTTATGGAAAATTGGATATGTATGCAATAAAATTAAATGGATTCCCTTTAAAGTCAAAATTATAATATTGAATATTTTAAAATATATTAATTTATTCCAGGAGGTGATAAATATATCAAACCCCAACAACCAAGGTCTCCTTAAGAGTCCTTGATTCCATAGCGAGCGTATAACTGGCTCGAAGGAAAACCATTTCCGATCTTAGAGCTTTCCTAATTGCAGTAGTGAGTAGTTGTAGTAGTTGCACTTAGCAGTTGTAGCGGGATTAAGATTAATTGCAACTGTTAATCATAGAAGAGCACTTAAGCTCCTGGTCCCAATTTGATGGATGGCCTGTCCCCGGCTATGTATTGTGTATCTGGATCTATGTATCTTACATGTCGTCGGGTTTAGATTTATCTAAAATATCCTGTCAGCTGAACAGAGAACTCTTTTATGCTACGCTATAGAGGCATTTTTCTTTTTTAATAGTGACAATCTAATAAATATATAATAAACACGTTCTAAGATGTAGTCCATAAATCATTGGTTTTGAAAAATTATCATTAAAATTTAAAAAAGAACTCCCTTCACAATTCTTGAACTAAATAAAACATCATTTTCAACATTAGGTCAACTATTTGGTATAAATAATTTAATTAAAGCAGATATGGGCAAAAATTAACTTGCAATTAATAGCTAAAATTGCCAGGGTTACGACCCTTACTCATGAATGAACCGTTGATAAATAAATATCATATCCATGGCAATTTTAGCTATTAGTTGCAATTACTACTTATATTATATTACGTATTGTAATGTTTTTAATTTTTAAAAATATATTATTTATTGTGGGAGAAAATCTAAGGAAATATCAGGAATTGGCGATTGAATTGAAGGAACTGTATCACTTGGAGAGAGTTACCACAACTCCAATCATTATATCCACCAATGGTCTCGTACCAAAATCCACAGTGGCAGGCGTGAATGGTTTGGGAGTACCTGTTGATGTACTAAGAGAGGCTCAACAGTCTGTTTTCTTAGACACAGCAGGTATAGTGTGAAAGGTTTTAAATATTTGAAAAAAGAAAATAAATAAATAAACAAAATATGAAGGGGTTGGACTTTTAAGTCTCCCACCTCAGATATGCAACCGGCAATAGCGGGATAATAATTATGAGACTGTTTATTTATAAGTGTAAAAAGTATACATAAACACAACGCGTTCTACAACAAAATTTTTATTGTAGATATTTTTGTTATTAATTAAATTACTTTTACAGATTCAAATGATTTATACAATATACATGTATTTATAATTCTAACAAAATAAATAATGAACACTCCCATAGCAATTAGATGGCCCGATATCCAAACTGTGTAAAAATTTCCTTTACACATGTACTCTTTTATTTGAAAACAAAAATGTTATTACTGAGTCTGATGTAAACACTTTTTTTTTCTACGCCAGTTTGGATTACAGTATGAGTACCAAAGTTCGTGTTAACGAGCTTACACTGCATTTTGTTTTCTATTCGGGAAAATTGTAATTTTAAATCGATTGCCTGCTAATGATATATTATTAGCTAGAAAATTTCGATGACGAGCCATTTCAATCCAAATTCCAGTCAGAAATTTAAAAACAGATTAAAAATACATGAAATAGGAATTGGAAATTAGGCCATTAATGGCGAAATGTAGGAAAGGTGAGGAACGGCGTGTGATTGCGAAATGCCAAGGTGGCAGGATAATGGTCCTCCCGGGACGATTAGGCAGGACCTCCTGAGGAACCATGGCAGAGGGTGGAGGGTGGAGGGAGGCCTTCCAGGAAGGAGGGAAGGAGATATTGGCAGTCCTTGGGGGAAAGTTTAAGGACAAATAAGGTGGTTATTTTCCAAACATCTGTCGCCACCCGCCACCTTTATATCTATTTATAGAGGCCTGATGTGACCCGATATAAACACTAGCCCCCCGTCCTTTCCTAGTTCCTGCGCAGTTGGGCTTCCTCCAAGGACGATTAAGGACAATCAATTGAAGGATATCTTCTATTCCATTATCCTACTTCATTACTAGCAAGTTCCGATCCAAGAAATATAATTAATCGAATATTTTTGCTTTGATTCATTTCTATTAACGTTAACGTTTTGAATTATTCTCTCATATCAAAGTAGATGTAAAAAGAAAGGGTGTGTATTTGATTCCTTTAAAAGTTTGAAAAAATATTGGAAGATCTCCAGATGAAAATACATTTTGTTAAATTAAGTTAGATTGCTCCAGTTATGACTTTGATTTTTCCATGAGTAACAGAAAAACTCCTTTTATGAATTTTTTATTAATAACGATATTAAACGTTAACTTTATAACGTTTGTGTATCATACTTGCTTTCATGGATATAAAGTTGTCATGACAACGATAAAAGACAACTATATACGCATAGAACCGACACTATCATGCATCTGTGGTTTTACACTAAAATTGAGTAATTGTACTCTACACCGAAAAATCGGCCTTATCGGTACCAGATCAAAATTATTATTTAAATATGACGTTATTGTTTGATTGAGGGTATATATAAAATAATATATTTCGTACAGTAATTTTTTTAATTACAGCGTTATTATTATTATTATTAAAAAAAAAACAGTATTATAACAAAATGTAAATCTATATTGTGAGTGGGTAAAAATCTAGGAGTCGAGCGTGATTCTGACCAAATCACCTTCTTGCACAACAGTTGGTCTAGTAATAGTACTTCCTTACTGCACCCCTGACCCTTTATGGCTTGTAGTGGTACGGATTAAATTTAACTTAATTTTAGGTTAAACTACACACTGTGATTTAGCAACCACTTCCCAAGAGTAACTCCGCTCTACACCGGAAAATCAATTGCTTCCACATGAAATCACATCGAGGTACTGTTTGGTTATAAGGGTATGTAAAAAATAAGTTTCTCACAGTAAATTTTAAATAGACCGTTATTATTAATATTATTAAAAAAATAGCATGATTATAAAATGTACAGGTTGTCAAGCAGTAATTGGTGTCTTACTTTTCTTCCAAGTTGAATACCGCATTTAT
>NW_027107817.1:49033-51004 GCF_000696795.3 Halyomorpha halys | reverse complement strand
ATATATATATATAGTTTAATATGGTATGAAGTACGCACTAGGTGCTTCCTAAACCAACATGACGGTTTGATAGCAGTAGGCTGATGGTGTATTATCGGCACCATCTTGAAGGTTTAGCGTCCTCCAGCAGCACGAGTTGTCCCAAGAGATAGCATCGGCTACCAGAAACAGCATTGAATTATACATTAGCTGTTTCCTGGAGTCCTGCGGGTTGTCTGGGAGGGGTCTGGGCTCCAGCGACAGGCGAGGAAGTAGTCGAAGCGCGATATTGAGAGGATTAGTACTATTAGTAATAATAAATTCTACTACACTTTAGGACAATGTTAGGTTTTAAGTAAACAATCACACCGTAGTTATATATTAACTAAAAATAAACAGTAAATAAATGATAATAATTAATAAAATAATTATTTATATAAATGATTGACCGTATTTTTGAAAATATGAAGGAGATGGTTCTGGGTACTGTAAAAGGAATACAAAATAGTTTTTCCTTATATTCAATTATTGTGTTCCTTTTTTAACGGACTCCTGACCATCTCATTCAAATTTTAATATAATAATCAGAATGAACTGCAATGGATAAAAATAAAATTATATAT
The DNA here is from genome assembly GCF_000696795.3 of Halyomorpha halys. NCBI lineage: Eukaryota > Metazoa > Arthropoda > Insecta > Hemiptera > Pentatomidae > Halyomorpha > Halyomorpha halys. The sequence continues at coordinate 50,402 of NW_027107817.1, read as the reverse complement.
ACTCATAATAAATAAACGTTGGGGATAACTGAATTTCTATTAAATAATTAAAATTAGAAAACAAATGAGAAATAATTAAAATAAAGAATATAAACTCTTGTACACAATCATATATATTATAACAATATGACAAAATAAAAACATATAGCGAAACGGGAACAAACCAATAAATAAATAAAAGACTTAATTTAAAAAAAAACTGTTCTTTAAAACTTAAAAATAATTTAAAACATATATGAAAGTAATTGAAATAACATATTAACCAAAAATAAAAAAGTTAATAAATATTATTCATAAAATATAATGAAATAATTAAGTATAAACTAAAATGGATAAAAATAAAATTATATATACACATCATAAACAAACATTGGCAGATGGAGAATAAGAAAACAACTGAGGAATAAGAAAACAGGAGAATAAGAAAACACAACCATACCTATATATTATAACAATTAGACAAAATACCTAATATAATAACAGAGTACTTATTGAATTCAACAAATAACTAATAAAAATATATTGCGGAACAGGAACAAACCATTAAAAAACAAAACAATTTAAAGCAATAACTTTTTTGTTTGTTTGTAAAAGGAACCAATAAAAAAGTCTATAAAATAATAAAAATAAAATTATATATAGACATCATGAATTAACATGGGCTGATAACTAAATAATAGAAAATAGGAGAACAACCGAGGTAAATAATTAAAATAAATCTTATATATAGTCATACCTATCTATTATTATTATTATTATTATTATTATTGACGCGACAGACCGTGGAGGTCCAAGGCCTCATAGGGTGGGTCCGTCACTCCACGCCTATTTTTGTGAGTGCCACCCATTGGCTAACGGGCCTCACAAATGCCCTGAGATGGAGGGCATTTTATTGTTATTGTATAACATGCTTGAAAAAATCCCGGATAGGGCCGTGGACTCGAACTCGCAACCTTTGAGTTGGCTGACAGGCGCGTTAGGACGCTGCTACCGTCACCTCCTCCCCCCCCCCATACCTATCTAATATATAAAAATAAATATTTGTTTTTCCTACTTTATACACTCCAATACCGTTCCTCCGGTTGTCATGGGACTTTTTGCCAAATGTTCAGGATCAACCCAGGAACGTTATAGGCTAGCCCGAATGTTCGGGTAAAAAAATATTAACAAAATTAAGGGTTTTTGACGCGTAGCTCAAAAAATATATAATCTTTTCAGGGTTGTTATATGCCAATCTATATGTATTTTTCTGAAGAATAAGTAAAAAATATTACTGATTCTATTTAATGATCCGACTCGTAGGTGTGGAATAATAATCAAATAAATAGGTTGAGAATTAATAAATATTTTATTATATTGAAAAAAAAAA
>NW_027107817.1:47274-47816 GCF_000696795.3 Halyomorpha halys | reverse complement strand
GAGAGAGAGAGAGAGAGAGAGTTTTTTTTTTTTATTTAACAATTTATTTGCCCGACTTTGTAGAGCTTCATCAGAGCTGTTTCAGTTAAGAACTTTCAAAACTATGTAAACTATTTATATATATATTTTAAACTAACTGTAACCATTTAAGAACATTTCAACTAATATGTAAAAAGCACTACCCCGTCATCTAAGAATTTTAGAGTAAACCCCGGAAGAGACGAAGAAAGAGGAATTAAGCACCGCGGAAGGACACTATCGGTTTCCGAAGCGGGGATCTGCAAAGGCCAGCACTGCCTCAGAAGGGAACGGACTATAGATCTTACTGTACTCGCTCCACTATGAAATATAGTACCTCGTAAGACAATCAGTATTTGCAAATATATCCTTCTAATATGGATAGTGCTGTTAATCAAACCGATCCCACTATGGAAGTATTCTCAACGTCGTGCAAAACATTAGTTACTAGTAAATTGTAACTTATATCTTTCAAAGGATTCTGATACAAAACTGTTCAAAAAATCTTATATTAAAAAGTTTAC
>NW_027107817.1:1023-43655 GCF_000696795.3 Halyomorpha halys | reverse complement strand
ATCTTTATATATACACATGATCAGCTGATCTGCTCAGTCAGCTGACATCGAAGTACCAGCTGACTGTAACTTATATATATATACATATAGTTAACAACTATTTATTTGCCGACGTTTCGCCCGACTTTGTAAAGCTTCATCAGGGCTGTTTCAGTTAAGAACTTTCAAAACAATGTAAACTGAAAAATCCGATAGTAAAAAGTTTACCACACTCTGGAAGCGCGTAGACCTTTTTAAAGCATTTTTTTTTCAAAATGGCTGCATTATATTTTTAATTTTATAATTAACTAGCAGACCTGCCAATGCTTCACCATTGCTAAATTTGAGGACTAATATAAATTGAATGAAAACTGAAATTTTTATATAAATTTTATTTATTTAAAATTAAACATTTACGTGTACATTATGATTAAGATTTGACAGCATATATTGCTATTGAGTATATAATGTTTTTAGTAATGCTGATTGCCGTACATAAGGGGTATTCACGATGTGTTAAATCTAAAATGTATTACCATACTAAATGATTTTGAGCAGCCCTATTTAAAGTGATGTTAAATGTTAAAAGCATAAGAGCTCCTAGTGGATTTCTTGAGCAACTTATTTTATAACCTTTCCTTCTAAATCTTCATGTTATTGTTTACTTTAAAGTTTTCATTAAAATAATTTATTACAACATGCTTAAATTGAGTAAAAAGTGAAAGATAGGCTACTGAGCGTCTTGTTGATCTAATCAAAATGGGCTATCTTACAACTGTCATTACAGTAGTTATAACAACATCTAAAACAATACTAATACACAATCAAAACACAAACTACGAACTAGTAACTTAACACAACAAATAAAATGATGACGAACTTAGCTGGTCTGTTGCGTGACGCCATTCTCCATTTAGCAGACCTAGTAACAGATCCATTTATCCATTTAAGATGCGTTTTTCTATTTAACACACTTAACATATTAAACTTAAGATCATGAATGCCCCTATATTATATAAAAATCCATATTTGTTCGTGATTTATGCACTACCATACTGTTCATCCGATTTCGATGAGAATTTTTGCTATAGGCTCATAATATCCTCGGGAAAATTATAGGTTAGTCCAGTTTTTTTCGGTAAAAACAAAAGTTGTTAACAGTATTTAGCATTTGTGGCGCCCGCCTAGCTCATAAAGTATACATTTGTTCATAGTTCATAGTGCATATATGCTAATCGATTTGTCTCTAAAGGATAAGAAAAAAATATTACTGATTATATTTTATTTAATAGACATTTAAAAAACAAAACAAAACATTTACATAGATTTTCAGTAAGAATAAACTTTTTTTTTTTGGAAAAACCAAATCTTTTTTGTTTTTAGGGCATTAATCTGAATAGTGATAAAATAGGAGGAGAAATTCAGCTTTTTAACTGTTATATTAACATAGAAATTTGATATAATGCACAGAAGTTTTGGACGATTATATGAACAATGGTTACCAGTAGATTAAAAAAAATAAATAAATCCTCACTATAGATCAAATTCAATATTTTCTGATTTTTTAATTTCTTATAAAAAAAAAGGTATTTAAATGACGATAAAAACGAATATGAACCTATGAATATAAATAAAAACCTATTTTACTTGAAGCCTCATTATGTTTCTATGCCTATAATTTCGTTTACTAAAATCAGTAATATTTTTTTCTTATTATTCTGAAAGAGACAAATCGGTAAATTTATAAATAAAAATTATAAACATACCAATATAAAACAGTATAGAAAATGTAAGATCGTGGAGCCACCAACCAAAACCGTTTAATTTTTTTATAACTTTTTTCACACACTAAGTCGCACATACCATTTTATGGGACTCTGTTATTTTGACTCAGAGGACCCCAGAATGTGCATTTCAGTTAAAAGTAAGAATTGAAATTTTGCTTGAAACATTTCTAATTCGAGTCCTCTCGTATTTGTCATTCATAATTTGAGTCCCCTCGTATATGTCATTCATAATAAGTGAAATTAATACCATTAATATTGGAAGAAGATAGTTGATCGTAGGAAGATAGTCCGAGAGGCGGTCAATAAAGGTATCAAAATAGTAAAAGAAAACTATTTATTGTTACCAACATTTGCAGGGCTGTCAGATTGAAACAGAGATGACGACCCAGTACCTTGTTTTCATTTAGCCCTGACGAAGCCCTTCAATACAGGGCGAAACGTTGGCTAACAATAAATAGTTTTTCTTTTACTATTTTGATACCTTTATTGACCGCCACTCGGACTATCTTGCTACGATAATACCATTAAAGTTTATTGGAAGATTGTTGATTGACTGTGTGTATTAATGAATGACTTATGGTCCAGGTGCGGTCAAAAAAACTCAAATAGTAACTGGGTATATTATTTTTATTGCCCCAACGTTTCGTCCCACGTTGCAGGGCTTCGTCAGGGCTGTTTTAACGGAAGTCAAAGTCAGAGTGCCACTCTGATTGTAGGAAGATAATGTTTGGTGGCAGTCAATAAAGGTACCAAAATAGTAAAAGAAAACTATTTATTGCTAACCAAAGTTTGTAGGGCTGCCAGATTGAAACAGAGATGTTTTCATTCAGCCTAGTAGAAGGCCTTCAATGCAGGGCGAAACGTTGGCACAGTAAAAATAGTATACCCATTTACTATTTGAGTTTTTTTGACCGCACCTGGACCATATTCCATTCATTAATGTTTATTGTTCTATTGAAGTTTTCATTCACCAAAAGGAAGATACTCTCCTATTTTTCTTCCAGCTATCTTGCCTCTTTTGAGCCACTATTAGCTATACGAAACTTCTAACATCAGCGGTCATCCTTTGAGGAGCAAAGTAACCAACTTTGACAGCACTTGTGCTATTTGAATTTTAAAAACACGCCTACTGAATTTTATATCATTTTTGCATTCATCATTGATTGATCACTTCTTAACTCCGTAAGCGGCCTCAATGAGCAATAAATTGACATGGACAATATAATATTAAAGACAATAAAAATTCACGAGTTAGCATAATTGAGCCAGTGAGAGTAATTTAGTTGGTATTGTGCCTGGCAAATGGATTCCACCCGCGCGACCTCTGAGTCATTCTTCAAAGCGTTCAATAGCTGTCATTAGGTGTCGCAACCTATCTCACTGGTCCCTGCTGATAATTCTTTGTGCCTCAGGTGTGTGGGAACGGAATAAGATTGAAATCAAGTAAACATGTGAAATTTCAGTTCCCAGTTTATCAGAAAATAGTTGTAAGTTATTTAATTGTGCCAACGTTTCGGCTAGATTTTCTAGCCTTCATCAGGGCTAAGAACAAAACGAGATAACAACCAATAAGTATAAAAAATAAAAAAAGAAGAAAGATAATTTTTATTTCATTTCCTTAATTATGTTATTTTATCTACTTACTCAATTACCTATGTATATATTTTATTTTCCACTTCTCTCATCACTTCATTTTATTAATTCCATTCTGTACAATTTTTTACTTTATGTCATTCTGTTTATATTTTCTTTCTTCTTTTTTATTTTTTATACTTATTGGTTGTTATATTGTTCTGTTCTTAGCCCTGATGAAGGCTAGAAACTCTAGCCGAAACGTTGGCACGATTAAATAAGTTACATTAACTTATTTGTGTTTCATTTTGGCCGCTCCCCACAGATCTGTCATAATTAAAAAAAATATATTTTAAAAACAACAATAATAATATATGGTGAACATAACTAATAACGTGGGTAAGGAAAATAATAGAAAGGTTTTTTTTTTTTTTATTTATGTTTTCTATTCATTTCTTTTGTTAAACTGCACTTATATTTTGCCTCTTTATCTATTATTATGGTTACATATTTCATTTGTTACATATATTTTCTTTCTCTCATTTTTATTTTTATTTCTATAATTTTAATTTTTATATTATTTCCTTAATTATGTTATTTTACCTACTTTTTCAATTACCTATGTATATATTTAATTTCTACTTCTCTCGTCACTTTATTTTATTAATTCCATTCTGTACAATTATTTACTTTATGTCATTCTGTTTATATTTTAGTTTTTGTAATCATTGGTAGTTATCATGTTCTATTCTTAGCCCTGATGAAGGCTAGAAATTCTGGCCGAAACGTTGGCACGATGAAATAAGTTATTTCAACTCAATTTGACCGCACTCCCCAGCCATCTCCTCGTGTATGTCAACCACGCTCAACTATCTCTCATGGTTAAGTTTAATTTTATTGGAATAGTACATTCTGCCACAATCAAGAACAATAGTTATTAGCCCTGGAAGTACACAATCATACCACATATACATATTAACTAAGATTGTACCTGAGGATGGCCGAATTGGCCGAAACCTCGGACTTGTAAATAAAATAAAAGGTTTTGAGACTATAATGGATAAAATTTAAATTTTTTATTTAAACAACATTAACCAGTCTCAAGAAAGTATTTAAGATTATAAATAAAATAAGTATAAATATGTTTGTATAATTTTTCACTCTCTTTGTATATGTAATCATGTTTTCATGTGACATCTTACACTGTTTTTATCTTGTTTTCATTTAGCCCTGCAAAGTGAGGCCAAACGTCGATCAACGTTAATTAATTATTTTTTACTATTTTGGTAGCTTTATAGACCACCACATTAGAAGGTAGACCTCTTACCATCCACTTCATAATCTTATTATTTTTTTTTTTTAATTTTTGCTTTTATACTGGTAAGTGATCATTGTGCGATACGCGCGTAGCCCACTTGATTTTTGTATTTTGTATCCAAATTATATATATAATTTAATTTATAATCTTAAACACTTTCTTGAGACTAGTTAATTTTGTTAAAATAAATAATTTAATTTCTATCCATTTTAGCATCAACACATTTTATTTTTCATAAAAGTCCGACGTTTCGGCCAATTTGGCCATACTCAGGAACAATCTATTTAATATAATTTTGGAACTAAATGATTTAAAAACTCAACTTCATGCAGGCTATTCTGCCCAGGTCAAAACAGCAATTTCTAATTAGTCAATATTCACATTAAAACCAAAATTAAAATTCATTTATCACTGTCAAAACTTAAGACAAGTATTGTTGTGATAAAGTTTTAACAAATAGTGACTGTGATAAATGAATTTTAATTTTGGTTTTAATGTGAATATTGACTAATTAGAAATTGCTGTTTTTGATCTGGGCAGAATAGCCTGCATGGTGTTGAGTTTTAAGCCATATATTTCCAAAATTGTATTAAGGTAAGATAAATTACAAACAATAATGTTAAGTATTTTGAAATGTTTGAGGATCATACATGTAATAAAAGCTGTTTAGTAGTAGATTGTCCCTGAGGATGGCCGGATTGGCCGAAACGTCGGACTTTTAAGAAAAATAAACTGTGTTGAGACTAAAATGGATAGAAATTAAATTATTTATTTTATATATACAATGTTCTTATATTTCAAAAGAACTCTGAATGTTTTTTCTCTGGAATTTCCTTATCCTGTCTACATCAGTATTTTTAACCATCCCATATCTGTCTTGGCTTACGTAAGTCAAAGTGTTCAATTTTAACTTACCATAAGAAGATTTTATAAGAGACTTTTGTCCAAAGAAGTATCTCCGATCATAAATAATCACGATCCTTATTGTTTACTATTTTCAAGGAGATATAATATTATTTTTAACAACAGAGTCATATTCCTACTTGTATCGCCGAGAAGAGAAATGAATTCATACCAAATACAAACACGAAGGTGGCGTTCCTGATTGGCTATTCCTAGTTAATTTGCTCCTTTTAGACGGGCACAAAGAGGTAGGGAAAAAAAGAATAAGAGCAGCCATAGAGATAAGGATCGGACAAAAAGACCCTGCTCTCCTCCTTGCTCACATAAGTGGCACGGACAAAGACAAATCGTTCGCGAGTGACGCCTTCGAAGCTAATGGGGCTGAGGCGATTAGAGGGCGCGATGCCGCTCCTGTACTCCATCATCTCATGTCTTCATCCTTATTTTATTATATTTAATCTGAGAGGACTTAATTACAAACTTTATCATTTATTGATTTTGTTAATTGTGTAATTTTCATATTCAATTTGTAAAGGTCATAAATTACTTTATAGCTCATTAAACTAGCTTTAATTTGAGTGCTAATATACATCTGTACGTCGAATGTTTTTTGAGATATAGATTTTTCAAAATATATTTTTTTTAAAAGGTGTATCTCGGGAACTATTGGACGTAAATAGCTCTATTAGAGTTCATATTTCAGCAAATTTACTCTTCTTTAAATAATGTTCTTTTAGATTTGCTAGCGTTGATAGTGGTTTTAATGATATAAAGCTCCTAATGAAAAATTAATGTTTTTTTAAGTTTTTGAAACAGCCGCCATTTTTTTATTCGCGCTATCTATACTTGGCAGACTCATCAGTTTTGACTAGTAATTAATTATACATAGTTTTCATTAAAGTAATAAAATATTAGGGTGATAAACAGTAATAAAAAATTCTTGGGCTCTTATAGTAAAACGTGTTTACTAGCATGGTTCAAAAACTATAACTCGTACGAAACTCTAATTACATATTTAAGGCGAGTTGAATTGAAATTATTTTAAATTATTCATTCTTTTGATAACCTGCAGTCAGAGGTGTGAAGAGTCTTCTATTTATTCATTACATTTAAAATAAATTGATCCATTCGTTATAAAAACACATGACTCATATGAATATTATTGTAAAATCTGTCATATAACAGCACAAATTGAATATGAAAATTTGATTACATTAATGAAAACTATGTATAATTACTAGTCAAAACTGATAAGTCTGCCAAGTATAGATAGGGGGGATAAAAAATGGTGGCTGTTTCAAAACCTTAAAAAAACATTAATTTTGCTTTCTGAGCTCTATATCTTAAAAACTACGAACAACACTAGAAAATCTAAGAGAACATTATTTAAAGAAGAGTAAATTTGCTGAAATATTAACCCTAATAGAGCTATTTACGTCCAATAGTTCTCCATATATAGCCTTTTAAAACGAAACATTTTATAAAAATATACTGAAATATCAGTTAATTTATTTTGAGAAATCTATTTCACAGGAACTATGTGACGTACAGATGTCTATTAGCACTCAAATTAAAGCTAGTTTAATGAGCTATAAAGTAGTTTATGACCTTTACCTTCGTAGTTTTCATGATATTTGCTGAAATAAATTGATTTATTTTTAGATGATTCATGATGTTGGGACAATAAGTTTGATTTATGTAACTCTTTATATCAGAAACCATTAGTCTTACAGATGTCTGTCTGCACTCAAATTAAAGTTATTTTAATTTACTATAAAATAGGTAATGAAGCTTATCTTTGGAAGGAGTAGTAGTTTTTATGATATTTGAGAAAATAAACTCACAAAATGTTAATTTCTAGTGGTTCGTATAAAATGTTTGATTTAGAAAAAATATATCTCTAGTTGCTTTTTAAAAAGCTATATCTCGAGGACTATTGAATGTAAATAGCTCTATCTCATATTTTATGGGCTCATATTTTAGCAAAGTTACTCTACTTTAAATGATGCTCTCTTATATTTTCTATTGTTGGTAGTTTTAAAGATATAGAGCTCCTGATAAAAAATTAATTATTTTTAACGTTTTGAAACTGCCGCCATGTTTTATTCTCCCCTATAGATATTTAATCTATTATATAAATCGTAAACTAATTATTTTAATAAGTGTAACAGTGAAAATCATAAGTAATTTAGCTCAGTATGATGAAAATTAATTTATCAATGCTTATTGTTTCCTAATTCAAGAAGTTTTATAGGTAATTAACTAATGATAACAATTGATAAAGGCATAAAGGCCTGCAATAATTTGGCTGTCATAGTGTGAATAAGATCCTTAAAATGGCCGGAATGGCTGAAACGTAGGAGTGTAAAGACAATAAAAAGTATTGAGATGGATATTTTGTTATAACTAATAAACAAATCTATCTCAAACAAGAATTTTCATTATATAGAAATTAGTTTATAATTACTGCTGGCTTAATGCTACATACAAATTACGAATTATAGCGAATAGTACGCACTACAATAAATTAAATATATAATTCCACATTCGACTAGCTATAAGGCCTTAAAATCCAGAAATATCATATATTAAACGTTTTTATCCTTTTTAGGTAAGGATTAATAAAAAGGATCAGAAAGTGGGGGGTGCAGGAATCCAACTCCTTCCTTGACATTTCTCTATCCACCGCCACCTTAATAGCTTCCTCCATCTAACGCATCTAGCAATTTGTTTAAATTACATAATGACATTTTTAGAATTGTTTGTACCTAAAATTATGGGGATCGGCTTCAAATTCAATTTATAGCTTGATATTAAAAAAAAAAAAAATTGATTTCTAATTGTTCAGCCAAATTTCATAAATGTTATTAACTATTTTATCGAGCATTAAACTATTTTTGATATATATATATATATATATATGTGAACATTGCTGAAATTTACATTTTATTTTATTTGGTCCATCATTATATATATATATATATATATATAATTGACCGTATAATTTCAAATTATAAAGAAGATGGTCAGGGTAGCGGTATATAGAGATACAGAATTAGTTTACAACTGTTTCTTTTACTAAGCATCGCCCCAATTTGTAGAGCTTCATTTGGGCTAAAAACATACAAAAGCAACTAAGAACATTTTAACTTTGTAAAATAAACTAAACAAAAAGGAGATTGAAATGAAAATTATATACAAATACAAGAACAGAAGAAATAAAATAGTATTAATATAAAATAAACAATGATTTATTCTTTCTTGACGTTTATTTAATCTCAACTTGCTTCATTTTCCGTTCTTTAGTGAGTTAAATTGTCTTTTGTCAAATCTATTTTTCGGTTTTTTCTTACCTCCTTTACGGGTTTTTTTCGGTCTCCTGTACTTTTTAACCTTATAGTTTACGTAGTTTTTTATATTTTTAACATTGTTAATTTTATATTAATACAATTTTATTTCTTCTGCTCTTGTATTTGTATTTAATTTTCTTTTCACTTAATTTTACATAACTTCAACCCTATCTTAATTAACCTTTTGGGTTAACATTATTTTACAATGTCAAAATGTTCTTAGTTGGTTTTTGTATTTCTTAGCCCTGATGAAGCTCTACAAAGTGAGGCGAAACGTCGGAAAATAAATAGTTGTTAACTATTTCTGTTTCTCTTTTTATCGCAGCCCTGACCATCTCCTTCATTATTTTTAATTTGATTGCTAAAAGACATCTGTACGTCGAATGGTTATTGAGATAAAGATTTCCCACAATAAATTCACTTACTGCTGGTTTTCCAGTATATATTTTATGATATGTTGCTTTTTAAAGCTATATCTTGAGTATTATTGAACGTAATAAGGGCTTCAAATTTTAGAAAATTTACTCTACTTTAAAGATGTGTTCTTTTAAATTTTCTATTGTTGTTGGTAGTCTTAAAGATATAGAGCTCCGAAGGAAAAATTATTTTTTTAAATTTTTGAAACAGCCACATTTTTTTATTCCCTCTAACTATACTTAGCAGATTCATCAATTGTGACTAGTTAGTAATTATATATAGTTTTTATTAAAGTAATCAGGAATTGGGATAAAATTTGGGGACTTTTTTTCCACTGGGCTCTGTACTATAGTCATGACTTCCAGAAATTACTAGGCTGGTGGTAAAAAAAAAATCAGGAAGATTTTTTTACCTGAATATTGGTTATAAGCTTTTTAGTATAAGCCTTTCAAAAAAATTTATTTTTTTAATTATTTTATCTTTGTTTATTTCTCTCTCATAAAACACCTCTTAGCTTTACTTGATGGTGAATTACTTGAATTAGCACTTCCTGGGCTAAAATCTATAATCGAGTGTTATATCGTAAATACGGGGCTATATATGACGGTATAGTAAAGGCGTACGTTGCTTAATAACAGCTATTAGGGTATTACGTTGCTACGTAGCCTATACACCTGTAGAGAGGTAGAGTGTAATTATTAGTTCCTACTTGGAAGTATATAATGTTTAAGGTTTATTTTATATATTGCATCCAGAAGGCTTGGAAATTTGAAATTTGTAGTTAAATTAAAACGTACCTCTACAAATTTTCCAAAGAATGGTCAATTCGGAGATGTGCAAGCGTGTGCATAGGTTATTTGGATTGGTTTGCAAAAATTAACCTGAATTTGCAGTCGGGTGTCGATTTTCGGGCACATATCAAAAGGCTTCCACTCATTTTTTTTTCAGTTTGCATTATTTTAAAACTGCCAATAGCTGAATATTCATGATCTCCGTGTTTTAATTAATTAAAGAATTTCACCAACCTTTGGATTCACTAATTAACTCTATTTTAATAATGTATATCTTAAAATTCTATCGATTTGGTTTAAATACATTGTTTCAAATCTTGTGAATTAACTTTAGCAGTTTATTTATTGTTTAACATAGCGCAAATATATATATTTGTAAAGACATTATATGTCTAGGTAATTAAATTAAAAAAGTTTCTGATGGAAATTCTAGAAGGAAAGTTGAATTTATAGGTTATGTAGTACTATTTATATGAATTTTTATCATCCACAAACATTGCTGAAATTTACATTTTATTTTATTTAGTCCATCATTATTTTTTTATAATGAAAATGTAGTGAATCAAGTCGAAATACACAAAATCCAAAAAAATTCAACATAACTAAACAACCGTCGTTAACAATTATCGTAATTGACAATTGTGTAGATTCAGTATAAGATCTTAGGCTGTATCTACACTTATGTCATTTATGACAAATCCAAAACATTTTCAAACGCTTGGTATACAATCTTTATTGTAATTTACAACTGTATATTATATAATACATTCAGTAAATTTAATCTTTGTTAAAGTGGAGTGTTACAGGCGTGTGGAGAAACTACCCATTGGTAGCACTCTAATGACACTATATTAGCAGGTCTCGTGGCCATCTTCTTTTCAGGGGCCTCGGAGAATTGTCTGGAATGGAAGAGGATGTAAGGTTAGAAACTTGTGGGTTTGAGTGGTTAGAGAGTTTATAATGGAAGGAGTGATATCTGGTTCGGGCTAAATCGGTTACATATAGAACATTAAGGTCTTTATGTATGATAGTAAACAAATAAAGTAACAAACTTTTGTATCAACACGCTTGTGAGTTACAGATAGGTATTACGGATCTCGAAATCGTTTCGGGCATTGTCTTCGATTTAAACTTTTTTTTTAAAGGAAAAAAACAAAATGAAAAGCTGTAAATGAGCGGAGACATAAATTTCGATAAAGTAGTTAGTTGATGATAAAAATAGTTGAGGTAGTACTAAATAGTACTTTTATTAAAAGATAGTTTTTAATTTCATTTCCCAAATTTACTATGTTTTTAGAATTCTTATTAAATAAAAGATTTTAAAGAATTATTCTCACTGCCTTAAAAAAGAAATTTAAAATATGCAAAATTAAAAAAAAAAAAAAACTGTATCACTAAAACTCATAAAAAATCATAGAAAGTAATGAACCTGACACTTTCTAAGTACTGTTTCTTGAATAACGGTTGTGCAAGGAGGTTATTTGTTTTTTATCACACTAAACCGCTAGATTTTTTTTTCGGCTAAGGACACCCGCTGAGTTTTCCTAAGGCTTCACGGCTACAGTATAATTATAAATATTATCCGTCACATCGAATCCCGTAATTTACGCAAGCCCAGTTAATCCAAATACTCCATCCACACTCTTGTATGTGGAAACTTCCTATAGTTTGTTATATGTGTCGATTTCTTTACCATACCCTCCGTGTTTCTCCAAGAACATCGCCTGTCGAACACTTAGCTCCTGGAGGTAGTTCCCTGATAGTATCTTCTCCAGACCTCTCCAGTGCCCTTGGCCCTCACCATCCTCAGTGTCCTTCGATGGAATTATTGCCACGAGACAGATTCCTATCGGATCCTGCCCTTATCCGCTTCAATTAGGTTCCTACTTCGTTATAAAGAGATGTATGTGTGTCAGGAGTAATATGTTTATCCTTGCGTGTCCTGTTAAAGGATGTATTTTATCTGGCCACACCTTCCCGATTGATATTTTTATCCTTTGTTTATTATTAAATTGGATTTTACAGGTATCTTTCAATGTCAATCCTCATTAATAATAACAAAAATTATCCAAATCGTCTCAACCTTAAATATAACTTATTATTAACATTAATAATTATAATTTGCATACCATAATTTTAGTATTCAGCCTAACACTGATTTATTAAAATCTGTTGGTTGTTATGCCCAAGTAAATTTAACACAGTTGAAATAAACCTATAAAGCACAACCGATAAGGAAGAACATATTTCTATACTACTAAATTTGCACCATTTTATGCTTTAATTTTCCTATTTGTCATTATATCATTTATTAATAATTTCTATTTACAATTATTCTTATTTTACTAGCAATAACTTATAGTTTTCATATTTTGGTACTCGTCTTTCAATAAATATTTGTCAGATGTCTGATGATATGAGCAATTCAGAACAAAAGTGTTTTTAGTCATTACTTAACAATTATCACAATTATTTAACTAATTAATCAGTGTATTATTAACCTAATATTTAATTTTTGTTAACTTCAATTTAAAATGCTTTTATCGTTATACTTGTGACTTACTAGAGAGAAAACATTTGTCCAAAAGCGTTGTGCTACACAACTGTATTGGGTTACTAAATACATTGCATACTTATTCTTAGACAATTTTTATAATTTTTACAGTAAATTTATAATATAAAATATTAATAAATGATTTTTTTTGTTTGATCATTTTTGTTCTTTAATATCTTCTTTCTATATATTTTTTAAAAATATTTTTGATATCCTTTTTTCTTATTATTTTTAATTTTTTATCTATATATTTAATTATATTTTTTTCCCTCATCCCTATACATCTTTCCATTTTTCCCCTCTTTAACAAACATAGAATAAAATTAAATCGTAGGAAGATAGTCTAGGTGGCGGTCAGTAAAGGTATAAAAATAATAAAAGAAAACTGTTAACAAGGGATAAATGAAAAACAAGATACAAACATTTTAGAATTAACAAAACAATATAATAAAAATATTTCAAAACAATTATTATATTTATAAAGTATATAGCATAGATGAGCTATAATAGTAATATGTAAAAGGGAGATATAAGAAAATAATTTTTTTATTTTAATGTCTTGTTAATTCTAAAATGTTTATATCTTGTATCTTCATTTACCCTGACGAAGCCCTACAAAGTGGGACGAAACCTTGGTTAACAATAAATAGTTTTCTTTTACTATTTTGATACTTTTATTGACCGCCACCCGGACTATCTATATACTTCATACGATCAACTATCTTCTTCAAATAAAAGTAAAATATTACTAATAAAAATTTAAATTAAAATAACAATATATACAATTAAAATTTTTTGTGGTTTTTACACATAAATACTATTCAATTAAAATTTTTTTAAAAAATCAACAACTATCTACGCTACTTTCAAATACATTTAAAAAAAAATAATATATACAAAATATTGTAAATAAGAATAATTGATAAAACTACAATAAATATATATTATAAAATATACAATATAAATATATATAAAAAAGTACTAATTATAAGAAATATATATAAAAAAATGTATTGTTCCTAACTAAAAACCCTATAGAACTTATAAAGTTATAAATATCACAAAACTTCATGTTTAATTTATACATAAACTCTTTCTATAGATGACCCCTTGTTGCATTCCAGGACGCAGATATAGATAGACGCTCCACCGCTGCAGTTGGGCGGCCCACCTTTGAATTAAATAAGTTGATATTTGGTATTCATGTTGTGGGTTTTAGTTTAATTTTGTCCAGTTCAAACGTTTTTGGAGACGTAGGTGGGAGGATTTTATTATGTCCGAACTTTTAGCTTTGGGTTTTAATACCCAACACACCCTGGAAGAATGACATGAAAACTGGAGGAAGAAAATAACTTCCAATAAATCCCACCAAATGACATTTACCCTTCGTCGTAAAGCCATGACATCCCCGCAGTATTCTTTAATAATACCCCACTTATTCCTGTCGATACAGATCCGTTACCTAGTCAGATAGGTTTCTAACCTCTGGATTTGCCTTATTAATATCGTTAATTAATTAATTTATGCGTTACAATAAATAACTTATTTATTTATTTTAAACACTTAATTATTATTATATTACAAAAACCGTGGCTATTGATTAGCACTTTGTAAAGTTCTGAAGGAGATAACTGACGTTCAAAAGCTAGGAAGAGGTTATTAACCTCATTGCCAGGCCCTGAATTAGAAGCTGATGAACCTTGCTAGTTCAAACTCCCTGCAGGATGGTATTCCCAGAAGATGGTGGGTGATGGAGGCAGAACGGTAGATGGTTGATGACAGTCCAGGAGTTGCCAGTCATCCTGGGCTAAGAAGTGCCGCCCACTGGCCTATCCTTGCGTGTCCTGCAGCAGCTCCGGTCCTCAGGATATCCTCCGAGCCTTGGTGGTAAATTAATTACCCTTGTTAGTTATGATTGATGCCCTGACATCTGCTAATTGACTCCTCTTCTATTAATTTAGTTCTGCTACGGGAAGCCAGCTGGCAATTACATACTGCTAAGTAGTCGCTAATTTATTTTATTAGAGCTAAGTGTTCTCTGAAGACTTAATTATATTATAATAATTGCATTTCACACTATTATTTATGTTATAGAATAATTTCTTGGGGCCTCCAAGGATCTTTGTTGTATTTTCCTCGTCATAATATATTTATGCACCGTATAAGAAAGGGCTTAATGAATTTCGTAGAGAGGAATTCTTTATTAAGCCATGCTGCCCAAATACATTGGGTTGCTACAAAATACTACAGCATAGCAATCAATCCATCATCGGACATATATACAATACATATATTCACATGATATAACAATAAGAAAAAACTTTTTTTCTACCTTTCCCTTTTTCCCCTATTTCCCTATTTAACAATTTTATTTCATTTAATTGATAATTTTATTCTCCCTATTTCACCTACTCATACCTCCACCTCACCTACTCTCCAGTTAGTACATGAGCCGGTAAGAAAAAAGGCAGTTATGTCACCCTAATTTTTTATTACATTAATAAAAACTATGTATAATTACTAGTCAAAACTGATGAGCCTGCCAAGTATAGGTAGGGGGAATAAAAAATGGCGGCTGTTTCGAAACCTTAAAAAAACATTAATTTTTCATTCGGAGCTTTATATCTTAAAAACTACCAACAGAAATAGAAAATCTAAAAAGAGCATTATTTAATGAAGATTAA
This sequence comes from Halyomorpha halys, assembly GCF_000696795.3. Classification (NCBI taxonomy): domain Eukaryota; kingdom Metazoa; phylum Arthropoda; class Insecta; order Hemiptera; family Pentatomidae; genus Halyomorpha; species Halyomorpha halys. The sequence goes on along the minus strand of NW_027107817.1, from coordinate 28,300 downwards.
ATTTACTGAAATATTAGTCCTAATAGAGCTATTTACGTCCAATAGTTTCTCAAACTAACTCTAAAAAAAAAAAGGAAATTTACCTTACTATAAAGTAGCTTTTCGTACAGGTAGTAGTTTTTATGATATTCACATATGAATATAAATTTCGCAAATGAAAATTTGTCCGAACAACTATAATTCGATTTATTTTAGCATAGTTCATGAAAACTACTAAACGTCATAAACTATTTTATTGCTCATTAAACTAGCTTTAATTTGAGTGCTAATAGACATCTATACGTCACATAGTTTCTGAGGTATAGATTTCTCAAAATAAATTAACTACTGATATTTCAGTACATTCCGTAAAACATTTTTATGAAATGTTGCTTTTTAAAACGCTAAATCTCTACTATTGAACGTAAATAGCTCTATCAGTGCTTACATTTTAGAAAATTTACTCTATTTTAAATGATGCTCTGTTAAATTTTCTATTGTTGTTGTTAGTTTTAAAGATATAGCGCTCCGAATGAAAAATTAATTATTTTTAACTTTTGAAACACCCATTTTTTATTCCCCCTACCTATACTTGGCAGACTCATCAGTTTTGACTATTAATTATATATTGTTTTTATTAAATTAATCAACCAATTAAAAATTGGGGTGAGATAACTACCTTTTTCTCCTCTTGGGCTCTTGTACTAAGTGATTTGCAAACCACATTTAATCCCATAAACAAGAATTAATTATTAGAGAGCATAAAAACAAATCAAAGACAATAGTCAAAGCAGTAGATAAAATAATTATATAGTAATTATAAAAATAAAGAAATAGATCTATAAAAAGAACTAATATACAGATTAAATAAACAAAAAATTAGTTAAAATGAATAAATAAATAAATAAAAATATAAATTTCTTATAAGAAGCTCCTTGTTCTATCTGGTATTGTTCAGCGAGATCTAAACCAGAGGCCTCTCACAGTGAACTCTCTCCGTGGATAATGAACTAAACTGATTTATTGGTTAATAATTACAACAAGAAGTTACATTAATCCAGTAGGTGAGGAGCTTAAAAGTTTTTTTTTCATATCATTTCAGGCTAAAATAGCTACTAATGTTGTTTCCAATATAAACTATCAGTAAGTCGATATATCTAACTCATTGAGTTGCCATTATATTATAACTAATGAAAAAGCTTAATTTACATAGTACATTACAAACGAGGTAATAATATTTTCCGTTTATCTTGGCAATATATTCCGGGAGGTCGTTCGAGAACGAGTCGGTGCATTCGAAACAATGATTCATGTTCGATTCAACACAGCGTATCGATACTAATGGCCAACTCGATTTCCCCTTTGTCTCGCCCTGTATTGAATTATTAAAATGTGAGGACTTTGTTAAAGATGAGCGTACTTTTTCATTGATTATTTTATCTTTTAATTTTCTAATATATTCTGCATAATTGCAACTAATAGAATTACAAATAAAAAAATCTGGTGGGGGCATAATACAACTTATAGTAAAAGAGCTGGATAGAAAAACGGTAGTTATCTCACCCCAATTTTTAATTACTTTAATGAAAAATATGCATTACTACTAATCAAACTTTATGAGTGTGGCAAGTATAGGTAGGGGAATAAAAAATGGCGGCTTTTTTAAAATCTTAAAAAAAAGTAATTTTTCATTCGAAGCTCTATATCTTCAAAACTACCTGCAACACTGGAAAATCTAAGAGTACATAATTTAAAGTAGAATAAATTTGCTAAAACATGAGCCCTAATAGAGCTATTTACGTTCTATAATTGTAGAGATATAGCTTATTAAAAAGCAACATTTCATAAAAAATTCCACTGAAAAATGAAAAGTTAGTGTATTCATTATGAGATTTTTATATCTCAGGAACCATAAGACTTACAAAAATCAGTAAATTAAAGCTATTTAAATGTACTATAAAGTAGTTTATAACGTTTATCTTCGTAGGAGTAGAAGTTTTTATGATATTTGTACAAGCAACTATAAGTCAATTTATTTTAGTTATTATCATTAAAAATACTACTTCTACAAAGATAAACATTAAAAACTACAATAAATTAACTTTAATTTGAGTGCTAATTTGTTCGTCTAATGATTTTTGAGATATTGATTTCTCAAAATAAATTCACTAACTTCTGATTTTTGAGTATTTTTTAAGAAATTTTTTTTTTGAAATCTTGAGAACTATTGGATGAGAATAGCTCTATTTTGGCTCATATTTTAGCAAATTTATTCTACTTTAAATGATTTCCTCTTAGGTTTTCTAGTATTGTATGTAACATTATAGATATAGAGCTTCGAATGAAAAATTAATTTAAATTAAAACTATGTTTCGTATAATTACTACAGTCTAAATTGGTGTTTTCCGTATGTGTATGAGGAATACAAAATGTTAGAGCGGCTGTTAGAGCTCTATATCTTTAAAACTAAAAAAGCTACTAGATCAACGGTTGTGCAAGGAGGATTTGGTCAGAATCACGTTCGACCGCTATATTTTTTCCTAAGTAAGGGTACCAACTTAGGAATAAATGAAGATGGATGGGCCGCGGAAGAATCCTCCCGAACCCACAGAGCTGATTCACAATTACATTGGAACAGAAAATAATTATCTGCCATAACCGGATTCGAACCCGGGAGTTATTAGCAAAGTGCGTAACCACTGAGCTATCCGCTCTGTAAGATATATTATACAATGTATATAATAATTGTACTATAATGTAATAACTGTTTTTTTTATTAAGTTTTGGCTTACATTAGATAGTTAGTGTTTTTGCTTTCTAAGTCGATTCTTAGAGGAAATCGAAACGAAGCACTTACTTTAAAAAGTTCTCCCTTTGAAGCCTCAATGCCTCCCGCGTAGTTTACGTTCTATTTTTCTACTCCCACAAAAGCTATAAAGCTACGCCTACACCTCGACTACGCTCTGTTGTCTCTCTGTATCATTATCTTCACTCTTTCTCAGCCAGATCAAACGATATTTCTTTTTCCATAATCCTAATTTATGTCTCATTTTATGTTGCGTAAAGCATGCTGTACGTATTGTATAAATTGGATCATGGTAAGGAAAAGTCTATGAAGATTTAGGTATGTGATATTTTCTATTGTGGTGTAGCAAAAAATATATCTATTATTATCATATACATAATGCTTACATTAGTATTGAAGGATTCAATGAATATATTTTGATTTGTACATATGAGTAACCGGTAGGTTTGAGCACTATCGCTTTAAAGGAGTATACTGTTATCATATGTTTTGTTATTAATAAAATAACAATATTATATAAATATAAAGTGACCCCTCACAACTGATCTAGAAACTCGATGCGTAAAACGCATCCAACACATGCATTTGAAAATAATTTTTAAAAATATTTCTACCACACTTAACACCCAAGAGAAACCCATTTCTGGAAGTTCTGAAAATTTTAATAATTTTTTTTTTTTTTTTATTTATTTGTTGATATTTACAACTGTATAAAAAAATACAACCAGTAAATTTGATCATAATGACATATGATATGATACAGGATGTAGAAAAACTACCCAGTAGTAGAACTCTAAAACTGTTTACAATATAAGGTCACGAGGCCATCTTCTTTTCAGGCGCCTTGGAGGATTGCCAGGAATAGAAGAGGAAGCAAGGTTAGAAACGAGTGGGTTTGGGTGGTTAAATTTTAATAATAAATTTAATATTGGAACAAAGTAGTATTTTATGTTTTTTTCACTTTCGACTCCTAATAGTGAAAAAGTCAGTTATTTCACCGCAATTACTTGAATAAAAGCAATGTTCAGTCAAAATGGATGAGTCTGGGAAGTATAGTTTCGAGGAATAAAAAATGGTGGCTGTTGAAAAATGTTTTTAAAAAATATGGATTTCTGATTCGGTGTTCCATATCTTAAAAATTGTGATAAACACAAAAAACCTAATCCAATATTATTGAATATTAAAATTTAGAAAGAGGAAATACAATCTAATTAATCTACTTAATAACATATATATTATGTTAATTAAATTAAATTAAATCTGTACCGCTACTACCCATGAAGGGTCAGGGGTTCAATATTTTGTTAAGTACTGTTACTAGAGGAACGGTTGTGCAAGGAAGTGATTGGTTAGATTCACGCTCGACCGCCAGATTCTTATCCAATTTAGGAGGCTGGGTCGACCCCAGGAGGGCTCCAGAGTTGACTCATGGCTACAGTGTAACAGAAAACAATTTTCTGCCCAGCCAGATTCGAACTCAGGTCCTTGGAGTTAGTAGCCACGGAACTTACCCCGCGGCTACCTGTGATCCCTATAATAACATATATATGTACAAAATGAAAATTATTTAAAATAAAGTTATGAAAAATTGAAAAATAAAACTTATTTGTAAGGATTAAAGAAATAAAATATAAAGTTATATTAGCCAAAAGGAATAATGAGATATAAAACGAAAGAGAAAATATATTTTTTAAATAAAAGTTAACTTTATGAAAAAAGTGAGCTCGTAGGTTTTGGAATTAATGTCTCGGTTTATTTTGTTTGATTAATCTTATTTCAATTGTGACAAAATGTTTGTACTATAAACCAAGAGATCAGATTCTCTGTACTTTCTCTCTTTTTTTTTTTTTTTTTTTTTTTTGCAAATTATAGTTCGGGGAAAAAGTAGTCATCGTAAAGTTTATGATTCCTGATATATATGTGTACGAAGGGGCAGTTGCAATTTGCCCTGGTTTGAGTCCACACGATTTAATCACACACTTATAGACAGTTTATTCTGTCGTATCCTGTAACTTTATAGCCTCAAATAAGCGTTCTGGTGATTTCGGCTGTCAGAAGTAAACGAACTGGTTATGGAAAAGGAGCGGGCCGTCGGACGTATTTGTGTTGCTGATGGGATAATTAGACTGGTCGGGAGAATGTTGAGGACAGGGTCGCCGATAAAGGGAGAGTCCAGGAGGTGAAGGATGATTTGGCCTCAGGCGGCGCTAAACCACTGACACATTAGTATCAGGTCCTTAACCTCAGAGGTACCACTCTCTTCGCCGTTCTTTTGGAGACTTTAATGAGCTTGAGTATAAATGCGGAGGCATGACTTGATAAAGGCGTTATAATTTAACACTGTTTTTCATAAAATAGAGATATTTTCTTAGAAGAATATTTGAAATATCCCATTCTAAATAGATAATTGTCTATTTATGAATTAAATGATCCGGGCTGCGGTCAACGAAAACAAAATTAGTTTTCAACTATTTAATTATGATTAACGTTTCGACCCAAACAGATGATCATTATCACGGCTAAAATAAAAATATACAGTAGATAATGTTAATGTAAAAGTATACAAGTGCCCGTGTAAATAAAACATATAGAAAGGTAGAAGTGTACAAAGATGTCCATATAAACAGACTAACATAAGTAAAAAATCAGGAAGTTAAAGATTTTTTTTTTAATAATTTATGTATTGTTCTTTACACATGTATAAATATATATACAACAAGTAAATTTGCTGTAGATGACATAGTGACATGACACAGACATGTGGAGAACCTACCCATTGATAGAACTCCAATAACATTTCTAGAGGAGAAGATCTCGAGGCCATCTTCTTTTCAGGCGCCTAGGAGGATTATTAGGTAATGAAGGAGAAGCCAGGTTAGAAACAAGTGGATTTGGGTGGTTGGGAAGTTTATCATGGAAGGATTGGTATCTGGTTCTGGCCAAATCGGCAACATATGAGACATTGAGGTCCTGATGTATGACTTGATTTGTGACAAAGTAAGGAGTATGAAGGATTTTGGACTGTAAGGATTGGATTCTCGAGGAATTTGGAGGTTTAGTGGAGCCCCAAAGCTCAACTCCGTATGTCCAGATAGGCCTCATAATAGTTATGTAGAAGTTAAAGATGAATTTCTAAAAAATATATTAACACTTATAGTCTCGTATATATTAACACAGTAATCTTATTGTTAAAATAGAAAATTTATAAATATGTATATTATGGGAGAAGGCAGCGCTACTATCTGCAAGGACCAGGGTTTGAATCCGGCTGTGACTGATAATTATTATATCTTTCACTGTAGCCGTCAGTCAGCCCTTAAGTGTGTAAAAATGTGATGGTCGAGCGTGATTTTGAACAAATCACCTCCTTGCAAAACGGTTGGTCCAGTAACAATACTTCCTCGAAAAGTACTGCGCCCCTGACTCTTCATGGTTATAGCAGTACAGATTTAATTTTTTTTTGTTAACATGTAACCAAACAGATCTATTAATTAACCAAAGAGAACCTAGATATTTACTCGTTAGTTAATCTTATATGGGCCTTTAGAGATTTCATTTGAGGTGATATAGCTGCAAATTTGTTTTTGTCAGTATTATTTTGTGACTGTGTTAAGTGTTAACTAGATCAAAATAATATGTACTACACTTCTATTATACATATTTCCTACGCGGATTTTATAAATTATATTTTTTATTTATTCTCTATCAAAAATAAATTTTTTTGTAGCTATTGAAAAATAAAAATTTATTAGTTGATGTAAAATATATAATTAGAAGGATGAAAATATATAGTAATTGTATCTACCTGCAACATGGGGCGAAACGTTGTCTCATATCATATAGTTTTATGACTATTTGAGTTTTTCTTTGAGCGCATTTTTTTATTCTTCACACTTCTTGCCTTTCCTGGCTTATTTATTTCGTTTACATTCACACCATTCTGTATAAATGTTACTAAATACATAAATGATCTCATTTGGGCTCCTGATTTAGTAATATTTGCATACAGATATTTCAAGAAGAGTAAGAAGCTACTAAGATATTGCTACTACTACAAAATAAAAGAAGTTGGAAGAGATAGCGACAAATTATTCAGTCCATTTTTCTTCCAAAGATAGCCTGTTCCTTTTGCGATAGGGAAAGTCCCATTACTTCACACCCGGAGCTGAGTTAGTGCATATTAAAGAGCCTGGAAGATATTTATTAATTGAAGCTAATACTGGGGAGATGGTGTGGTACGCAGGTTGCACTCCACATACCCACATCATAGCCCTGATATATGCTAAGAGTTTTCTTATCTCTCGACTCGAGACTCCATTAGGATGTAGCCTCTAATGAACTATTAACAAGACAAGCCCTCAAACCTATATCTCTAATTTATATAATCTAATTTGTTTTTTTTGTTTTTAATACAAAATATATATTTGCTGTCTTCTCTTACAGCTTGAAGTAATTTAGAACAGCTGTTACTTTGTAAATGTTGCGATTATTTACACATCGCCATGTTTTCAATAACCGATTAATTTTTTTTCTTTCTGTCTGACATTTTACTAATAGTTAAAATTTTTTTTTTTAAACGAACATTCCTCGGAGTTTGATATATTTTCTTTATACAACACTTTATTAATATTATCTTGAGGGCCAACTTGTCTTTCAGATTATGGTTTTGGTTTTATTGAATAAACATATTTTGAAACTACTTTTCTTCTGTTATGGTTAAAAAAACTTACAATGAGCTTATAAAGACTTCTTATATTTTTTTTGTTTATATTATTCAGATACTTGCATATGAATATGAATTTTGTTTAAGAAAGTTTTCCGAACATCCAGTCTAAGAACAATTTTCAAAGGGACTCCCCATGGAGGAAATTTTAGAATGTTTGAGAACGGATTATTAACGGATACACTTTAAATTATGTTTTCTAGTATTTTTAGTAGTTTTAATGGTATAGAGCTTAGAATGAAAAAATATTTTTTTAAGGTTTTGAAACATCCGCCATTTTTTATTCCCCCTACCTATACTTGGCAGACTCATCAATTTTGAGTACTAATTATACCTAGTTTTCATTAAAGTAAAATAAAAATGGAGTCAAATAACTGCCTTTTTTCCTCCCCGGTTCCTGTACTACAAGCTATATAATATATTATAAAAGGAAGGTGGTCCGGGTGCGGTGAAAATAACTCAAATTATAAATAAACTACTCATAATGAGCCAATGGTCATATGGTTATAAATGATTTAAAAATTTCTTCATATCTTAGAAAATTGATTTTACTTTAAATTATGTTCTCTTAGGTTTTCTAGTATTGTTGGTGGTTTAGTTTTAAAGAGCTTCAATTGAAAAAATTAATTTTTTATTTAGTTTTCATTAAATTAATCAAAAATGAGGGTGAAATAACTGTATTTTTTCTCCACTTGGCATCAATTAACTTATTGATACATCTTATAGAAGTGAACCTCTCATCATGAAAACATTTATTGCTATAATAGTATTGTATACCATGATAAGTAATAGTATATGTTATGGCTGTTAAGTCCATTTACATGATGACACTTTTCCATGACAAAAACTATCGCAGCGACTGCCATAGAGTAAATGTATACTTATTCTTTATTTCCAATCAAACGACTTTGTTAGGGTTGCCATGGTGAAATAAAGACACTGGCGATATCTGCGTAGACAAGAGGTGTTACGGTTGTCATGGGAAAAACAAAACACGAGCGATATGTTCAGACGACTGGGTTTTGGTTTTGTGAAGGTGACAGTTTGATTTTGGAACACGTTACGATTGTTCAATGTGAAGTGGTAATAGTTTAAAGGCCCTCTGTCTTTACTGTTTGAACCGGAATATCACCGTATGAGAAATGTCATCTTATATGTTTTGTTTTTCAAAATTATCGTGTTCTACTTCGATGAACGGTCATTAACACTAGAAGTGGGGATATAGTGCAGTGACGTTTCTTCACCATGTCCTGATAAGAGAATAATAATGAAATATAGTTATTAAGGTTAAGCATTTAAGTTAAGGTTAAGTCAACCTATAAGTTTTAATTGTTTTATTAATTGATGAGAATTACTTTTTTTCCTTTTTCATTCTCTGTATATATATATTTCTTATTATTATTAGAATTTCGTACATATAGTTCTGCTGTTCTTTCTCTGCTTTCAACTTGTTAATTTACTTATGTTTTTTTGTTGTTCTTCACGGGAAATTACGATAAATCAACAGGTGAGCAGGTAACACCCCTAGGTTTTCTGTTATCTACATGTAAAGGTATTCGCCCGTGGTCATAATTCAACAATTGTTTATATAGGGGTATATTTTAGTTATATTCTGGGCCTCATGCTTCGGGGTTTTCGTTATTTCCAAGAAAAAATAACGTGGCGCCTAAGGAGTAATTTATTCTTTATTGTTTTGTCTTTATTTTCCCTTTTTCGATTATATTTATTTTTTTTTATTTTCCTTTAACTCTCCCCCTTCTTCGCTGAGCGTGGGCAAGTATAAACGATAAATATAACTAAGGATAAATCAAAATTTGCAGTTCTAACTTACATCAAATATTGTTGTTAGAGAACATGATGTATGATAAATCAACTACGACGCCTCATGATGTGAATTAGAGGAGGTGTATAATACAATTATACGGTTGTAGCTATTAATATATAAATTTGTATAATTATCTCACCTGGAGCCTAATCAGCTAGTCCTGATCGCTCACGCACATCACGCAACGCATGATTTTAATAGTATAGTCATTTGTAAGCTATATAATCTTATTTATTAATTAGCTCTATCTACTAATTACTAATAATAAATTTATTAATTATCACATATAATTATGGTAAGAGAAGAATTAAAATTAAAACACTAGTAAAAAATGAAATTATCGGACTTATCTTTTTTATATTTTTACTCATTGGTAAAAATAAGATTTTTATATGACGAAAAGTAAAAATATATGTTTAGTTTTACATAGATATGTAAAAATAAACGTGGAAATACTAAAAAATATTAATTTTAATTAATGATAAATAATAAAATATTAATTCTGTAATACTAGAACCCATGAAGGGTCAGGGGTTCAGCATTTTGTAAGGAAATACGGTTACTAGACCACCGGTTTCGCAAGGAGGTGATTTGGTAAAATTCACGCTCGACCGCCAGATTTTTACCCAATCTTCCTTAGGCTGGGTGGACTCCTGAACCCACAAGGTTGACTCTCTGCTACAGTGAAACATAAAATACTTATCTGCCACGACCAGATTCGATTTCGGATCCTTGGAGTAATAAACAGATTATTAAATTTGTATAAAATATATTATATGGAATAATGTGGAAATTGTTGATATAATTTTATGTTGATTTAACAATGGGCGGAGAGTCGAATCGATACTAAAAGTTTAGGGTAATTATGTTTCCAGGAAATTGTTATATATAGATGAAAAAAAATATGAGTTAAATATATAAAAAAATCGCTTTCCATATAGTTGTCCAAAAAAAAACCTCACCGCAGACTCTTTGGCTGACTGCCCCGGTCCTTGGAGTTAGTAGCACAGTGCCTTGCCAATGAGCCATCCACTCCCATATTTAATATAAAAATTTAAAATAAAAAAGTTTGGTTGTGGAAAATAGTCTACTTCATACCGTACATTATCTTCTTCTAAATGAAAATTTGATTTTAAAAAGCCTGTTAATAAACAAAATACCGTATACAACTATTTAATTTGTATTTGTATTTGTATTAAAATATATTACATTTAAAAGTAATGATTATTTTAATTTGCCATTATCATCATGAACTCTGGGAGTAAGATGGATCTTTAAATATTCTAAAAGTGATTGTTCGTGTTTTAAAATAGATTCAACTTCAACAGACAATAATAAGTGATTTTGTTATTTACGTTACTTCAATTTTCCTGTCTGTTTGGCAAAATTTAATTAAAATTTTTTTGTTCTTATTACACTTTTAAAACACATCGAATTGTATAAAAGCCTTCAATATCAATTCATGTTTAAATTCTATTTGCTTTAAGAATCCTTTAAAGATCCCATCCCAGGGGGAGTTTCAGAGGCTGGATAAGTTATGCCAATTAACATGCATTATTAAATACCCTTAAAAATGTTTAGTAAAAATACATATTATATTTTGTATTTAAACTTTATTACACGATATTTCATCAAAATTAAAGATATTTACTTTTTTTTAGTTAAATGGTGAATTTGTGAAGAGCTATATATTTTATGCTAGATCTACACTTTTGCCGTTTGCCGCAAATCGTAGACTTTTACAAGCGCTTGGTAAACACAGGAAACAACAAACATTTTTTTCCGCCATTTTGTTCGATTTACACAATTTTCATTATAAATAAGAACAAAAATAAATAAAGATAGGCCAAATAAAATGAAACGTAAATATTAGCTAAGTAGGTTGTAGATGATAAAAATTCATATTAATTGTACAACGTAACCTATAAATCCAACCTTCGTTATTTGGCAAACGTTTACAAGCACCTTTGGGAAGTAATAATCGTACAGAGCTCATTCAGATCTCAATTTGTAGAAAATTTTATTGTTTTAAAAAGAAATTTATAAAAATTGAAAAAAAAAATGTAAAAATGTGATTATTTTTACAATATTTTATTAAAATAAATAATTTAATTTCTTTCCATTTTAGTCTCAAAACCTTTTATTTTTATTTTAAGTCCGACGTTTTGGCCAATCCGGCCATCCTCAGGGACAATCTACTTAATACAATTTTGAATTTATATATATTTCTATATTTATATATATTATATGAAATTATATAATTTAAAAACTCCATTCAGGCTATTCTGGCCAGGTCAAAACATCAATTTCTAATTAGTAAATATTCACTTAAAACAAAATTAAAATCATTTATCACAGTCATTATTCCTTAAAAACTTTATCTTTTTGCCTTAAGTAAATATTGACTAATTAGAAATTGATGTTTTGACCTGGGCAGAATAGTTAGAGTTTTTAAATTGTATAATTTCAAAATTGTATTAAGTAGATTGTCCCTGAGGATGGCCGGATTCGCCAAAACGTCGGACTTAAAATAAAAATAAAAGGTTTTGAGAATAAAATGGATAGAAATTAAATTATTTATTTTTAAAAAAATACCAGTCTCAAGAAAGTGTTAATATTATAAATTAAATTCGAAATATATTTTCTGTTTCTTCTGAAATATTTTTTTTTGTTAGTTGCGGAACATCAAATAATATTTGAGTTTTAAGGCCAAAATTCAAACTTCATGTTGACCGGTGCAATATTTCCATATGCATGACTTATCTCCAATCCGCCTGATGCATTCGCTCCGTTGCATCTCTGCTGCAGGAGGAATGCGTGGCCTTAGATGGCTCGCTCACGAAATCGACCGACCTTCCTGGAGGGCCTAATGTCTCTCTCTATTAGTAACAGATGACTCAGCCTCGAGGTTGCTATCAATAACAGAAAGAAATAGCCCGGGGTTGAGGAAACATCTCGAAGTGTAACCAACCTAAGAGTAATGAGGATGGTTGGGCAATCAGTCCAGAGATACAGCTGGTTCTGTACTTCTTTGTTCAGAACTTCCTGTCCGGTTCTCGACTTCCTACCGCCGCGCAGTGGTGGAAAATGTAAAAAAAAAAAGAAATGTATCTAATCATGTGGATGAGTGTGGTTCCTTACACTCAAACATCTATAAACGAATTCACCGTAATTGGTTCTCCCATCAAACAATATTTGTGAGCTGTAGACCTAATGTTACAGACGTTATTTCGGCATTGGGAAGAGTGATTTTTTTCTGTTTGTTGTTATTTTGTTTTAAACTATCCAACAACAAATCTTTAGTCCAGTCAATACCGACGAAACTTAGTGTAGAATTTGTAGTTTTCAAAAGTCTGAATTTTTCTTAATTTCTTCGGCCACTTGCAATTTAATACTGGATAAATTCGTTTTGTACATTTTTGATAGACCAGAAAAAATGAGTATTGACTATTGTTCGAAAGACTTTGGCCTAAAAAGATTGAGTGCGTTTGATGTTCCAAAGTTTAGATCCTCTCTCCTTCCCCCCTCCCCCCCACAGATTCACATTTTTACTAGTTGTAAAAAGGGGATAGGCCCTTGCCAGAAATCGAAGACTTTTTTTTTGGCTATAACATTTGATTTAATCTATTTTTACTACAAAAATGAACAAAATAAAGATAAACGTAATGAAAAGGATATGTAGATAGATCTACATAACCTATAAACTAAACCATCGTTCCAGAATTTTTATCAGAAAGTTTTTAATTTTTTTAAAATATTTATTTATTGCTATTTACAATTGTACATTATAATACATTTAGTAAATCTGATCTAAGTTAAATTGGAGTGTTACAGAAGTGTAGAGAAACTACCCATTGGTAGCAGTCTAATGACATTTTGCATTAGCTGGTCTCGTGGCCATCTTCTTTTCAGGTGCCTCGCAGGATTGTCAGGAATGGAAGAGGATGCAAGGTTAGAAACTAGGGGGTTTGAGTGGTTAGGGAGTTTATAATGGAAGGAGTGATATCTGGTTCGGGCTAGATCTGTTCCATATTGAACATTAAGGTCTTTATGTATGATTTTATTTGTGACAAAGTAAGGAGCATTGAGAGTTTTACGAAGGATTTTGGATTGTAAGGATTGAATACGAGAGGAATTCGAAGGTTTAGTGGAGCCCCAAAGGTCAACTTCATATATCCAGATTGGTCTTATTACAGTCATTTAGATCAGTCTTTTGTAATGTGTTGGAATTTTAGACCGTTTGTCTAGTAAGTGCTGTAATAGTCGAAATCGACGTGCAGTTTCCTGTCTTTTCAGTCTTGTGTGAGGATTCCAGGTTAATCGTTTGTCCAAATGTAGTCCAAGGTAGCGGATCTGTTCGACAGGGGTAAGAGTAACACCATTAAATGAAACTGTAGGTTTACGACGAAGGGTAAAGGTGATTTGATGGGATTTGTTGGAATTTATCTCTCTCCAATTCTCCAATTACAACACCATTCTTCGAGGGCTGTGATATGGGATTGGAGATTTTGGGATACAATTAATGGGTTATTATTAACAGTGAGCACACATGTGTCATCGGCATACGTGGTGAGGATAGTGGTTTTTAATTTAAATTGCATAAAAACATATAATGTATTCATAAAAATATATCTGTGCTATGTTAAATAAAAAATAAAGTTTATTAACAAGATTTGAAACCGTGTATTTACACCGAAAAGATAGCATTTTAAAATATACAATCTTAAACGAGAGTTCATTATTCAATCCAAAGGTTGCGGAAATTCTTTGTTTATTAAAACACAGAGAGCACGAATGCATCTGTTGGCAGTTTTAAAACAGTACAAACTGAAAACAAATGTGTGGATGCAGCACAAGCGCCCTTTGATTTGTGCCTAAAAACCGAAACTCAAAGGGTCGGCCGCAAATACTAGCTTCAATTAACCTTTGGCAAACGTGTAGAGGCACCTTTAGATTTGCTACCTCTGAGATAGCTAGTAGCTAACTGTTTGTATGGCGTAGAGCTGTGATCCTCACTATGATAAGTGTACTCGCTGGAAGCAATGTACTTGTCTGCCGTACCCAGTAAGCAGGGTGCTAAATCTGTTGTGGGCTACCGTAGTGGCTTGTAATTCCTCTACTATTCCACACCTAGCTTCTGAGTATAATATATAATCGGTTATATACTACACTGTCCATATAATATAATATAAATGTATAATATACATTGAGGGCGTCCCTCTTTATATGTTCACTTCTCTATCTCTAATCTCTGTCATGTTTGAAATTTTAATTCGTTTTTCGCTAGATCATATCAGAGTTGGGCAAACATGAGCTATAGTTTAAACTAATAACTAAAATTGCCATGGATACGATATTTATTTATCAATGGTTCATTCATGAATAAGTGTCGTTTCCATGGCGATGTTAGCTATTAGTTTCGTCCATAGCTAATTTTTGCCCAACTCTGAGTCATGTAATATTTATTTCCCTATTTATTTATGGGTGATATACAATATTGAAGGATATTATCAGAATTGTTTATAACTGATTGATTTTGTTGGTATAAGTGATTTAAATTGTATTTGTAAGGGGATTTGAAATAAATTGTTCATGGTGAAAAGGATAAGAAAACTAAATTTTTGATTAATTAATACAAAGGAACTGATTTTATGGAATTTGAGCCAATAGGGGTATAATGTGTTAAATGTAAGTGTTAAAAAGTATAGAATTGTGAACAGCCCTATTTAAAGTCATGTTAAATTGTAAATGCATAAGAGCTCTTTGCGGATTTCCTGAGCAACTTGTTTTATAACCTTTCCTTCCATAACTTCTTGTTATTTTTTACTTCTAAGTTTTGATTAAAGTAATTTATTAGATCCTGCCTAAATTTAGTGAAAGTTTTGCCACTGAGTGCCTAGTTGAGTATAACTATTGTTACGAAGTCTTAGACGCTAGTTTTACAGACAACGTTTAAAAGTGGTCAAAAGTTGGTGGGCCCACATCTATACTTATTTAATTAATGCAACCCATTGTCTAATTTTAATTAAATTAAATACCACCGTGCACTCAACCGAACGCAGTGGTTGTATTACCATTAATCATAAATAACAGCTGATTTAAGACATCTATACATCGATTTTTCTCATCGTTCTATGCATAGAGGATAAATTTGGTCCTAAAATTAGCCTGCCATAATCACATAAAGCTTGGCTGGACCATGACATTTAGAAGGCTCCTGAGGAATGATCGTTAGTGAAGGAGGGTCAATGTCTCCAGTGCCTTCTATATTCGGCAACATCGGTTTGATCTCTCCTTAGCGAACGGTTAATGCGCCAAGGAGGTGGCAATTAACGCCGACGTCTTTATCTCTTTTTGACTTTTGTCGTTTTTCTGTTCTTAGGCCTCGTTTTGCGAGTCTTCCCTCGCTTGGATTTATATGATGTCTGATTACCGCGGGTTGGACACCATGGTGCGTTTTCTGAGAAAACCACAACAAATTTGGTTTCAGTAACCTAGTTGAGTTTCCCATATTTTTGGTCCTGTCACATTCACCTTCAATTGCTAGGTTTTCTCTAATTAAGGGTAACCATTTTATAGGCTGGATGGACTCCCGAACCAACAGGGCTGACTCACGACTTCAGTCAAACAGTATATAATCTTCTGCCAGTCGAATTCGTGGAATATCCTTGAAGTTAGAAAAACAACACTGTACCACTGAGCCGCATATGTATTTATTGGTTAGAATAATATGAATTAAATTTTGAACACCTTCAGACCCACCAAAAAAAAAAAGTCATCTTTTACTCAAGTGAAACTAAAAATAATAGGAGTGCTGAGCCTGTCCGTCTATATATATACAATAGGTCAGCTGTTCTTGATCAGCTGATATGGACCTGTCAGCTGACAGTCCGTAACTTATATACATTATATATATATATAAAATTATTGATTTGTTCATCATTCAACTTTAACCATTGAGCTGTATTGGAAATCATCGGAGTGTGGATCATGTATCTGTTTCATAAGTCTTTAGAACCATCTTTTTTTTTTTTTAACGGATTCCAGTCACCGACGTACAAAAACCTTTTTTTTTTCATTCATTAATGAACTAAGTAATAATTATATTTTTCTCTCAGCTAGAAAATTTATCATTCATAACTCCTCCCTAAAATTAACGGATATAAAATTTGAACTCATGTTGTGAAGCATGTAGAAAGATTATTTATACTAATACTTTTTATTTATTGATAGATATTCCAATCTGCACACAGTTGTGTGCAATAGGTAATAATGATGAATTATCTCATACATACTAAAACAAAATAGAAAGATTATTATGGAGTTGATATATTAACATTATATCAAAGTTCTCTGTAGCCTTGCAATTCATGGAAGTTATCCTTAAAAACTAAAAGGCGTGGAGGAAAATTCAGAGAATCTATGAATGATACGTTTAAGTCTTAATAGGAATCAGTACTGGCTTTCAACTTACCCCTTAAGTAAGCTTACCCCCGCCATTTGTTTTACGACTATTTCCTAAGTAGAGGACTATCCCATCCTAGGTCCTCCACTTCTTCACTACGGCCCAGCCTCCTAGGGAGGATCACAATTAACCCTGAAGAAAGGGAAGGTCTCGGAGCCGCTTTGAAGGGATAATTAAACCAAAGAAGCGAGAAGATTCAATTATCAGAATCCTATGTCCCTCCTTGGCCGGGATTCCACCGCTAGCTCCCTCTTCCAAACGGATGCCGATGCAAAGATGTAGGGTGTGTTCCTGGGCTCCTCGAGTCCTCACAAGGTCTCCTCGCACCTTTTTTCTCTCCCCCTTTGGAAAAAATACATAGGATATGAAGAACTACTAGCACGGGAAGTCACTGCTTATGGAAGTAATCAGCTTGATTGCGATTTATCTTGAAGCGTCAATAAAAAACTCCGAAAAAAAATTATCCAACTCTCAATTTGTGATTTTATTTTGGACTTAGGGTCTTGAAGTAACTTATTAGTTCACCAACAGAATTTATATTATACATATTTCTGGTACTAATTAAATTAGTTTTACAAAAGTAAATAATTTATGCAATAGATATTATATATTTCTAATTCTAACAAAATATATTATTTGGGTATATAAATAAGGAATTGGGTTTGGACGGGCATCACTGGAAGGATGTATGCAGAGAGCGTTTGGTGGTATCGGCATCGAACCTTCGGGTTCGTTAGGCCTTCATTATTATTATTATTATTTTGTACTTTCATATTTTTGAATTTTTTTAATACTTTCTTCATCCCGTACTCTTCAGCAATCCGAACACCTCTACTCTCCCCTCCCCTTGCAGTAGTTAATTCATATTACCGAAATTTCACTGTATTGCATTTTGTTTTTCCATGTTACTTATTTTTTAATTCATCAATATCTTAATATAAAAAGAAATAATAATTTATAGCGAATAAAATCATGAATAAAGTTTTTATTCTGTTCCTTTTTTCAGTAATAAGTAATACACCTTAACTAAGATGTTTTGAGTTTTCTTTTCGCTAAATATATTAAAGGAATTGAAATATATAATTTATCTCGATATATGAACAGATAAGTTAAGAGCATATAGCGGTGCCGCTGACAGATGGAAGGTGAACATGATCCCCGCTAGGAGGACCTGTGCCAGAGGTCCCGGTACTCCTGAGGTCCCAGCCACCGCTGCCAAATCCCGAGGGAGCGGTCCCCTTTGAGATGCTAATCCCATTGTGAAGAAGGACTCGAGAGATTAGCCTCCTTCCTCACGTCTTCTTTATTCCTGGTGTCGCCCAGTCCCCTTCCATTCGGCGCCAGGAAGCCACGATCCGTTGACGGCTCATTTCCACGCTCCTGTCCAAGTTTTTAACTTGGCAATTGTTCCTGAATATTTAAAGAAATTCTAATCCCTCTTCAAAGAACTAAATCTATACTGATCTGCAAATACATCCTGTCTGTAAATACCATATTTTAATGATGTGTTCATTGTTTATCATTGATTGAGGAAAAAATATAGTCAAAGATGTGTTCAATGGAGTAATGTACAAAAAAAAAATTAAACATATTTTATTTATATATAAGAAGATGGTCAGGGTTGCGGTCAAAACAGAACACAATAGTTTACAACTATTTATTTTCCGACGTTTCGCCCCACTTTGCAGGGCTTCATCAGGGCTAAAAAAATACAAACAAAAAAATGAAAACTGAGAATATTAGTACAATAAGGTAATTTAAGGTTGGATAAATATTATGTAAAAATAAAGTGATAAGAAATTACATATTAATAAAAGGAAGGAAGACATAAAATAGTATCAATATAAAATAAACTTGAATAAACAATGATAAGAATAAAAATAAGTAACAATGGCAGGAGTAAAAATTTTTTAAAAATACGTAAAATATACAGTTAAAAAATACAGGAGAAATGACTGTCCATCCAGACCATCATCTTATATATCAATTCTTACGATCAACTATATATACATATATTTTATTTATATTTGTGCCGACGATCTGAGCTAAATTTTGGGTCTTCAGGGCTAGAAAAAAATGAAGAGCAATATGCAAAAAATGAAAAAAATAAATAAATTATGATTTGTTTCAAGTACAGCTAATTTTCGCCCAACTCTGGTACATAGTATATTGTAGGAAGATAGTCCGGGTGGGGTCAATAAAGGTATCAAAATAGAAGAAGAAGACTATTTATTGTTAACCAACGTTTCGTAGGCTGTTAGATATATACTGTTTACAGGCGCTGCAGATTTCTTCATCTTGTGTAGTATTAATATAATATGTTGTATCTACGTATAATCTACAACGGTCAAGAAAAAAAAAGTTATATTTTATAAATATAATACCGTTAATTGATGCTATATATGGTAAATATCGATTACATTTGATGAAATGACACGATATATAAGTAGTCATTGAGCCGTGATTGGGTTGGCCTTGAGTTCCGCCACCAATTAGCAGAATTCCCGCCATTTCTTGATTCCTCTAGTCTTTCTCTATTTCCGGCAAGCGGTGGTGTTCTCGAATCTCGATATCCTTCAAAGACCACAAAAATTAATCGTTTTTCCTTCTAGAGATATATGTGACCGATTTTTTTGTCTTCTTTTTTTTCCACCTTTTTCTTTTTCTCTTTCCCTTATACCCGTTCCAAATGGTCCTTACGTCCCGCCGAAGGACCCGCTAAAAGAGACCTCTCCTTTGTCATTGATGGATACGGCTACTTTATTTACAGCTCTGCCTCTTTGGATGTCCTTAATGAAAACGTTGTCGAGGCTTAATTAATCGTCCCTCGTTTCTTAACAAGATAAACAAACACCTGTATCCTTGGACGCTCCAAGTTTTCTATCTTTTTTTTTGTAACTTTCGAGAAACGCAGTGGTCAACACAGCCTTTTTAAAATGCAAGGTCATATCCTCGCTAAAGAAAAATCCCTAATTTTTTTATTGATTTTTTAAGAAAAGACTCCACGTATCGTTGTTTTTCTGGCCCAACAATATAGTAAAAATCCCCAAGTGGAGAAAAAAGGCAGTTATTTCACCCCGGTTTTTTATTATTTTAATGAAAATTGCATACAATTACTAGTCTAAATTTATGAGTGCCAAGTATAGTTGGGGGAATGCGAAATGGCTGCTGTCTCAAAAGATTTTTTTTTTAATAATTTATTTATTGTTATTTACAACTGTATACATATATACACATCAAGTAAATTTGCTTTAAGTGATATTATGACATGATACAAACATGTGGAGAATTCTACCAATTGAGAGAACTCCAAAAACATTTCTAAAGATCTCGAGGCCATCTTCTTTTCAGACGCCTAGGAGGATTATTAGTTAATGAAGGAGAATCCAGGTTAGAAACGACTTGGTTTGGGGAGGTTGGAAGTTTATTATGGAAGGATTGGTATCTGTTACTGGCTAAATCGGCAACATAGGAGAGATTGAGGTCCTGATGGATGATTTTATTTGTGACAAAGTAAGGAGCATTAAGGATTTTACGAAGGATTTTGGACTGTAAGGATTGGATTCGAGAGGAATTAGATGGTTTAGTGGAGCCCCATAGCTCAACTCCGTATGTCCAGATAGGCCTTATAATAGTCGTGTAGATCAGTCTTTTGTAATGGATTGGCAATTTAGACCGTTTGTCTAGTAAATGTTGTAATAGTCGGAATCGACGAGCAGTTTCCTGTCTTTTCAGTCTTGTATGAGGATTACATGTCAGTCGTTTGTCCTGATTTAGTCCTAAGTAACGGATCTGTTCAACAGGAATAAGTGGGGTATTATTAAAAGTTACTGTGGGGCAAGACGAAGGTTTGCGACGAAGGGTAAATGTGATTAGGTGGGATTTATTGGAATTTATTTTAATCTTCCAGTTTTGGCACCATTCTTCGATTGTGGTGATGTGGGATTGGAGGGATTGGGATACAATGGAAGGATCATTATTCACTGACAATAGGCATTTGTCATCGGCATACGTGGTGAGAATAGTGTTAGGATGGGTTGGGATATCAGCTGTAAAAACTGTATAAAGGATAGGACCATCTCAAAAGATTTAAAAAAAAAAATATTCAGAACTCTATGTCTCTAAAACTACCAACAACACTAGAAAACCTAAGAGAACATCATTTAAAGCAGAGTGAATTTGCTAAAGTATGAGCCCTAATCGAGTTATTTACGTTCAATAGTCCCCGTGATATAGCTTTTTAAAAATAATTTTATGAAAAATGTACTGAAAAATCAGTAGTCAGTGAATTTATTTCTATTCGACGTACAGAGGTCTGCTAGCACTCACATTAAAGCATGTTTGATGTACTAAAATGTAGTTTATAACGTTTATCTTCGTAGGAGTAGTAGTTTTTACATATTTGCTAAAATCAATTGACTAATAGTTGTTCGGATAAATATCATAAAAAAATACTACACCTAAGGAGACAAACGTCATAAACTACTTTATAGCACATTTGACTAGCTTTAATTTGAGTCCTGGCAGATTTATGTACGTCTTAAGGTTCTTGAGATATAGATTTCTCAAAATTTATTCTTCGACTTCTGAGTTTCAGTATATTTTCATGAAATGTTGTTTTTTAAAAAAGCTTTATCTCGGGAAGCATTGAACGTAAATAGCTCCCATGTTTTAAGTTCTCTATTAGGGCTAATATTTTAACAAATTTATTCTAATTTAAATTATGTTCTCTTAGGTTTTCTTGTGTTTTTGGTAGTTTTACTTCTTTATAACGTTTTATATTTTCCTCACTTATACTTGGTAGACTTATTAATTTTGACTAGTAATTATACATACTTTTTATTAAAGTAATCCAAAATTGGGGTGAAATAACTGTCTCCCCTCTCCTCGGCTCTTGTACTACAAGCTATATAATATATAATATATCTTTAAAACTACTATTAGCATTCAAATCAAAGCTAGTCTAATTTATTATAAATTATCATATATCGTTCGTAGAAGCGTAGTTTTTATGATACTTCGAAAAACATTATCCGAACAAATAGAAATTAACATTTTTAAAAATCTATTTTGGAAAATAAATATCCTCCATATCAAAAACATTAACCACCTAATAGGATATCATTTAGAGTAAACGTGATAAAATATGACCCCTCATAGAACCATATACGTTCAATAGTTCTCGAAATATAGCTTTTGTTTTAAGTTTTAACTCAAAACAGCCAATTGCTTCGGAAATTACAAATAGAGACAATAGAGTATTACATAAAGAAAAGGTTCATGAAGTTCTACTCTCAGTTAACGACAGTTAAAGGAGCAGTGACCTATAACTTGGGAAACCCAACCTCAACCCGAAGACTGAAGCCCAGGCTGCTGCTGGACATCCTGTTTTAAGTTCTATATCAGTTCATCAGTTCTGTTATTCCCTCTAAAATTTTATTTTAATTTCTTTTTCTTAAATTCACTTTCATTCTTTTTCCCCATTAGAAGTGAATTATTTATTTAGTTAAATCCATAAATGTCATTGTTTTTGGTATTAACTTTACTTTTATCTTTTATTAGGAATTATCATTTTAGTAATTTTTTCATTTTATAGCATTGTATATAGTTATAAAGTTAGTAGTTAGTTGGGTGTCTTTTTTATGAGACTATACCTCCCCCCCTTAATTAATTTAAAAAAAAAAAAGTACCTCTTACAGTAACCATGTAAGCCCCACTAAGTCGATCTGGTATTTAATATATAAATAAAAAATAAGTTCTAATGAAAATTTATAAAGCATATATTCCATTTTGAGGTTAGTTGTCAAATTCCCAACTCCTAAGGGAAGACTTCCAGCCATCTTGAATAGTATTTTTCTGTAATTTTTATCATGTAACTGAATTATTTGTGATTACAAATAACTTTGGTTTCTTGCTGTGCAACAAATGTTTCACAGGCGCTTAGCGTTTAAATAAGAAAGGTGTCCAAATAAGAGAAGAACCTTCACACCAAGCTGTACCACTCACATCCAAATCTCAGTCGATGGTTACATAACTCAGATTGGATACTTCCTTTTTCTACCAATGGTACTTGAAGGTACAGTGAAATGCTTATCTTGTTTTGATGCCTCCGCTCCATATGAATTCTACAAGAAATATTTGGAGGTGAGGGGCCTCCTCGTGTTGATTGTAATAAAATAATAATAATATACAGAAAGATATTTTTTTAATGTATGAACCATGTTAAAGTTTATCAATTTTAAGTTGTAATAGAGTAACATATTATGATATAAATAAATTAATTAATAATAGTTAAAAATAATATTTTTTTCAATTTTCATGTGAATTAATAATTATAAGTAATTCTCAGAGGAAAAACCAAAATATAATCTAACTGCCTTGCTCTACCCTCATATCGATCAATAAACCTCGCTCTTTCTACCACTTCTCACCAGGCAGCTCTAGTAGTTCGGTTCAAAGTTCATGTTAAAAAAAAACTATGTTCATAACAAATACATAAATGGATTAACCTCACAAAATTTCGATTTCAGCATTAGTTCTTCTGATATTTATATCTTATGGAATATTTCGCAGTGTGGTTTTGATGAGAGAACAGTAGATCGCGTCACGCTACATGTGTATATCTCGGATAGTAAAATTAATGATGACATGTAGTATATATACTGTGAAACCGAGAACTTTCTTCGTGGAGGTACGATGTGTCCCTGAGTCACGAAAATGTGTCGGTCATGCCCTCTGTCGTGTTGTTGAAACAATTAACAATTCCAGACAAACCTATTATGGTTACTCTCTACTCAGAGGGCACGGGTTTTACCTCCATTTTGCTATTTTTACTAGCAAAAGTTTTGATACTATTATTTTATAAGAATCAATGTTAACAAAAATGTATTTACTTCTCCATTTATATTTCTTTTTGACTGCGTTATATTGACTTAATGACATTTTTATTTAGTCTCCCGATTAATATCGAGTTCCATTATAACATAAAATATATTGTATCATTTTTCTAATTATATATTATAAATAATATATATTAGCGACTCCTGGGCCAATATTTGTAACTTCAGCGGACCCAGCCCAACCCCTTATAATGCCACATGGCAAAAGAAGGGCACCAGTTACATTAGTATATACTTAGATATATATTAATATTGTTATTTATAATAAAGGAAATAAGAAAAAAAAATTCTAATAATTAATTTGAAATAGTTGAGGTTAGAGGTTCCTAATTTTTTTGGTTTGCAGATCCCTAAAAATCCGGGTTTTTTTCTGCGACGGCCTTAATACATCAGATTTTTTTCTAAATTTTTGCCTTTTTTGAAAAATCGGAAAAATTTTCTTCTTAAAAGCGATTACACATTTAACAGCGAAAAATTAAAAAGAGAAACTAGAAGACTATTTTCCTTTGGGATAATATAAAATATCTAATTTCAACTGTTTCAGTAATATCCATATTGAGACTGGACATCTACCATGTGGTTAGGTTAGTTGACAAATTAATTAAACACGAGTTTAATTAATTATTTAAATTAAATTAAAATTTATTTATTGACATTTACAACTGTACATAAAATACAACAAGTAAATTTGTAGTAAGAACATAATGGTTTGTAACAGGCATGTAGAGAAACTGCCCATTGGTGGCACTCTAAAAACATTTTTACAGCATAAGGTCTGGAGTCCATCTTCTTTTAGGTGCCTCGGAGGATTGTCAGTAATGAAAGAGAAAGCAAGGTTAGATAATGTGCTTGAGTGGTTAGGGAGTTTATAATGGAAGGATTGATATCTGATTCGGGTTAGATCGGTTACATAAGGGACATTAGGTCTTTATGGATGATTTTATTTGTGACAATATAAGGAGCATTGAGGATTTTACGAATGATTTTGGATTGTAAGGATTGGATACGAGAGGAATTCGAAGGTTTAGTGAAGCCCCAAAGTTCAAATCCGTATGTCCAGATAGGCCTCATTATAGTCATGTTGATCAGTCTTTTGTTATAAATTGGAAGTTTAGACCGTTTGTTTAGTAAGTGCTGTAATAATCGGAATCGACTTGCAGTTTACTTTGTCTTCAGTCTTGAAACACGAATTTTAAATTCACAAACAATTTATTGAACACGTCCATTAATGATTAACACTATTAAAATTATTAATGGGATGGATGGGCTCAACATAACTTCTCAAATTTCGGAATAAAATTGTCGCCTCATTTCTTGTTCAACGTCAATTTTCGAGCGATATTTACTTTATATTACCAACACCGCCGAAAACTCAGCTTCGCACAAAAAAATAGGATGTTGCAAATGGAATTAATATCTGTAGAGCAGTAGATATTCCACTCTTAATGATATCTAAAAATGAGAAAGTTCTATGCTACCAAATTTTAACTCTAAATTATTATCGCAAGATAATATAAATATATAGATATTAAAAATAAGAGATTTGTCTTCTAAAGAAGTAAATTCTGATGGAGCCTTGGCTCTAAATGGGTCTTGAATCCATGTAAATTTATCATTATCTCCTTCAAAGTATTTTTCGAACTTTCTTATAAGCTCTGATAGGTGATCAACAAAAATGGAATTTATATAGCAAGACAAATTAATTTCACTGGAGGTTACAAACTGGTACTACAAGGGAAAACAATGACTGATACACTCTTCATTAATTTTTATTTTCCTTAGCACTAAATTTTTTTTAATAATTGAATATTTCGCGGCGCTCTGTTTGGCAATCACTGGTTTAGGTTATATAAAAGAGAAATATATATCTATAAATAGAAAATTGTTAACATTTTCTGAGAATAAAGCTTAAGCTTTTCTCGTTTTTCTCGAACAATTATTCTCCTATAATGTATGACTATTAGAAAGTTTTACTCAATAATGACATTAATATTATAATATATTAGCAAGTATGACAAATAGGAGAAAATTATATGTCATATATAGGTTTTTGTTATCAACAGCCTGAAGATGGGGGAAATCTCCCGAAACGTTGCTGAATGATATGAAATAAACTATTATAGTTTAATAAGGAAGAAATTGTGTCATTCACTAAATCCATTTTAATATAACCATAGTGTTTTTAGAGGGTCGAGTTTTCATTTCATTGGACCTCCACAGAAATAAAAGTCCACCCATACGCCGGATTTGAACTGCTGCCTTGCAATTACGAAATTGTATAGACCTACGCCTCAACTCCTTCAGTTACAAGTGACCCTCTCCCCTTCACTTTAATATTAATCTACAACCTCTAGATAGTAAACCATTGTTTCCTAACCTTTAGAACTCTCCGGATCACTTACCCGGAAATTTATGTGTGGTCCACAGTCACTCTCTACAAAAAGGGTGCCCCTTTAGAAAATATTTATAAATATTAATTTTGAAAAGGTCACTTTTATTGTAAATTTACATGTTATAATATTTTTAGATAACGTCCAAAAAAAATTAATTTTGTCTGCAAATGAAAAAGTGCATTTTGACTTGCCACTCCACAGTTATACTTATATTCTATAAAATGCTTGATATATTGTATTCATAAACTAAAAAAAAAATGTTAATGATGTTGCAGAGGGATGTTCGCCTCGGTGAGGAGGTGCCGGAGCTTGGAGAGCGGGGAGCTGCTGGCTGCCAAGTTCTCCTCGAGGATGCGTTACGGGGAGGATGCCACTAGGGAGATCCACCACGAGATAGCGCTACTGTCCCTGTGTTCGCCGTCGCCGAGGATCATCAGGCTTCACGATGTCTTCCAGACCCCTCAGCAGTTCATCATAGTCATGGAATAGTGAGTTTATTGAACCATGAATAGTATATATTAACTATATTGTTCTAAGTAGGGTATATTCATCAGGAGCTATGTGTGATGAGTAATAGGTTATGTAAAGTAGGGCTAGGTTCTCTCTAGTAAGAGGACGTGTCTATAACTTCTGGTCATTAGCTGCATCAACGCGTTTGCCATTTGCCGCAAATCCAAGTCTTTGACATATGCTTGGTAAAGAATGGAAGCAACAAACGTCGACATCCACACGCTTTTATTTGTTCTTTATACATTTGTAGGCTATTACATCAGTAGATAATATATGGGGGAGCGCTGTTAGTTCAGACGGTGTCCGCTAGATAGCAGCAGTATAATTAAAATCTCCCGCCATAGGTCACGTGAGTGGTTAAGGGTAGGTCAAGCTGAAAATTCAAATTTAAATCTCCCTCCACGGGTTGACCGTCAGTGCTGGTATCTAGACACCGTCTGAACTAACAGCGCTAGTGCTGCGCTCTGGTGGCAAGTCGACGAACTTCCTCAAAATGCTGCACCAGCTCCCCCATATATTATCTACTTACATCCGATTTACTCTATTTTCATCATAAAAAGGGAAAAAAATAAAGATAGGTTATATGAAAGGAAGCGTAAATATCAGCAAAGTAAGTGGTACCTATAGGTCCAACCTTCGTTATACAATTTTTATCTGAAACTTTTTAGTTTAATTAT
>NW_027107817.1:0-973 GCF_000696795.3 Halyomorpha halys | reverse complement strand
AAAATTCAACCTAAAAAGTTCTAAACTTTTTATCACAAACGTTTTAATTTTATTACCCAGGCATATAATGTCTTCATGAATATATGTTTGTGCTATGTTAAATACAAAATAAAATTAATTAAAAAGATTTGGTACAATCTATTTCCAGGGAATCAATATAATTTTGAAATATACAATCTTAAACTAGAGGTCATTATTGAATCTGATGGTTGGAGTAATTCTTTAATTAATTAAAACACACACAGGCAAAATATTAATCCGTAGGCAGACCTAAATCAGTGCAAATTGAAAACAAACTTGTGGAAACTGCGCAAGCTCCTTTTGAGTTGAGGCTTATAATAACCCATCCACACGCTTGCGTACGTGCGTGTATGCCAAGGTTTGGCCAACATGTAAAGGCACCTTTAGAGTATCAGGACAAAAGGAATGGCTCAGGATAAATCTTATCGAGGCCCCTAAATATAGCCAGCCTATAGTACAGGAGCCCAAGAGGAGAAACGAGTCCGTTATTTCACCGCAATGTTGAATTACTTTAATGAAAACTATGTATAACTACGACTCAAAATTGATGAGTCTGCCCAATGGAATAAAAAATTGCGACTGTTTTAAAACGTTAAAAAAAATTATTCGATATATATGATCTGCATGTTTTTAAAAATAACATCAAAGAACATCATTTAAAGTAGATCAAATTTGCTAAAATATGAGTCCTATAGAGCCGTTATGTCCAATAGTTTCCGAGATATAGCTATTTAAATTGCAATATTTCATAAAGAAATACACTAAAAAACCAGAAGGAGTAGTAGTTTTTATGATAGCTGCTAAAATAAATTGATTTATAGTTGTTTGGACTTTTAATTTATATAATAATATTGATTAATATTAGTAGAGAGAATATGGGCGAGCTGGGACACTTTTTTGAGCAGGGAGTTCCTCGACTTGCCACCAGAGTGCAGGGTTGTTAGTTCAGACG
>NW_027107816.1:0-5715 GCF_000696795.3 Halyomorpha halys | reverse complement strand
TTCGGAGGTGTTTCTTTTGATATAAGATAGGAATGGGTGAGCCTCGTGTGACGACGTTTCAGCCTACTATGTAGGGCTTTATCGGGACCAACAGGAAGAGTTACACAAAATACCAGAAAAACTATAAGTAACTAACGTTCCATACTCTTTGCAGGGGTTCATTAGGGCTAAATAAAAATAAGATACAAATATTGTAAACTATGATAAGATTATAAGAATATACCTAAGAAGTTATACACAATAAATCATATAAACTATGTACACTAAAATTATATAAACATAAATAAACAAAATAATTATTAATAATAACTACAAGTATCATTCATTCTCCACCTATTATCAATAATTATTACATTCATTTATGTTTATATTTTTATTATTTTAGTTTATTCACATTAAATTTCTTACATATGAGGAGAAGATTGTTGGGGGTGCAGTCAGAGAATTACATAAATAAGATAAAACACTTACATATTTAATAGTATCAACGTTTCGGCCAGAATTTCTAATATTCATCACGGCTAAGAACAAAAACAAGATAGCAACCAATCCATAATAGAATATATTGAATGATTAAAGTAAATAATTGTATAGAATGAAAATTAATAAAATAAAGTTATATAGAAGTGGAAAATAAAACGTATATAGGTAATTAAATATTTAAGTAAAGTGACATAATTAAGGAAATACTTAGTCTTACTTCTCATTCTCTTTGTTGTTTTTTTCATATCTTTAATTTTAACATTATTATTAAATTAAAATATTCATATTTCTTTGTTTCTTTGCACTATATAACTTTATATTTTTATTTCCTTATTTATACAATTAAAGGTTTTCTCTTTTAGAAAAATTACAACTATTCAATTAATTTTCCTTGTAAACTTAGTGAAAATGTACTTAGCAAAACTCTGAAGTAGCAGTCTATATAAAAAATTGTTAAAATTATATTAAATATGTTTTCTCGACTTTAGATGAAGAATCACCTTAAGAAATTTGGTTAAAATCACTAACCCTCTCACTATTATTAGTTTATATTTTCCTCAATGATTACCCCTCACAATATATAATGTGAATATAATTTATTGTATACTTGAAGTGTGTGTGCCTATGTACACATAACAATAATAAACTAAGTTTTTATTTTACCTCAAAAGTCATATGAGAGAACACAACAGTTGTCCAAATCTCTGCTATACAGTACCAAGCTACCAAAGTAGGATTGCAAATATCCTTTGCAAAAACACAATTCATGATGAACATATGTTATGCACCGTAGCACCTTAAAATAAACAACGACACAATATTGAAAACGGAGTGCTTTAAATATCACAGATAATTGGTATCCTACTAAATCAAAGATGAAATAGCTACAGACAATATAGTACAAGAGCCCAAGAGGAGAAAAAAGTCAGTTATCTCACCCCAATTTTTGATTACTTTAATGAAAACTATGTATAATTAATAGTCAAAATTGATGAGTTTGCCAAGTATAAAAATGGCGGCTGTTTCAATGCGATAAAAAAAATATTTTTTTTATTCGGAGCTCTATATCGTAAAAGGTAGCAACAGCACAAGAAAACCTAAGAGAACGTCATTTAAAGAAGAGTACATTTTCTAAAATATAACCCCAAATAGAGTTATTTACATTAAATAGTTTTCGAGATATAGCTTTTTAAAACGCAACATTTCATAAAAATGCTGTATGGGACGTGCTGAAAGATCAGTAGTTAGTGAATTTATTTTGAAAAAATTATATCTCAAAAACCATTTGACGTACAGATGTCTATTAGCACAAATTAAAGCTAGTGTAATGAGCTACAAAGTAGTTTATGATGTTTATCTTCGTAGGAGCTATAGTTAACATGAAATTTGCTACAATAAATTGATTTATAGTTGATCGGACAAATTTTCATTTGCCAAATATATATTCATATGTGAATATCATAAAAACTACTACCCCTACGAAGATAAGTGTCATAAACTACTTTATAGTAAGTTAAATTATCTTTATTTTGAGTGTTGGCAGACATATGTGCGTCTTATGGATCTAGAGATATACTTTTTCAAAAATCCAACATTTAATATGAACTACTAGAAATTAACATTTTGTGAGTTTATATTGTCAAATGTCATAAAACTACTACTCCTACAAAGATAAACATAATTAACTATTTTGTAGTAAATTTAACTAGCTTTAATTTGAGTGCTAATAGACATCTGTTAGTCATATAGTTCCTGAGATATAGATTTCTCAAAATAAATTAACTAACTACTAATCTTTCAGTAGATTTTTAGGAAATTTTGTTTTTTAAAAAGCTATATCTCGAGAACTATTGGACGTAAATAGCTCTTTTAGGATTACAGCAAATTTGCTCTTCTTTAAATATTGTTCTCTTAGATTTTCTAGTGTTGTTGGTAGTTCTTAAGATATAGAGCTCCAAATTAATGTTTTTTTAAGGTTTTGAAACAGCCGCCATTTTTATTCCCCCTGCCTATACTTGGCAGACTCATCAATTTTGACTAGTAATTATACCTAGTTTTTATTAGAGTAATCAAAAATTGGGGTGAGATAAGTGCCTTTTTTTCTTCCCGGCTCTTGTACCAATAGGGTACGAAAAATGGAAGGATTGTATTACATTACAAGAAATATATATCCTGGAACACGGAAATGAGATACTTTCAGGCAGTAGTTAGACCTAAAATAATCTATGCATCGGAAAAACTTAAACTAAATAGAATTGGGGAATCTGGTAAAATTGGAAAGAATCGAAAGGAGAATTCTGAGGAAGATTTTGGGGCCTAAACCAACAGTGATTTTGGATTTAAAATGAGAACCAATGAAAACTATATTTAAAAATTGAAAAGGTGGCAGATGTTATGAAGAAACGAAGACTAAAGTTTTATAAACATATTCATAAAATGGACAAGGATAGATTAACAAAGCAGCTGTTGAACAATTGAGAAATTACAAACCAAACCCACTTGGTTTCGAGAAGTGGAAAAGGACATGAGGAACATCGGCATGAACATAGAGATAATAAATGACAGAAAACTATACAAGAGGCAGGTTTTCGGGAAACTATATAATCAACACTTGGGAGGAGAAAGAACGGCACTCTCAAAAGATGAAGGAGGTGTGGGCTAGAAGGAAGCATGACCAAAATTGATTTATCGTACCCCTAAAAAGGTTATTAAAAATAAAATAAGTTTTTGTTTCACCTCAAAAGACACCTGAGAGAACAAATCAGTTGCCCAAATAGGAGAGAGATGAATAACGTCGTTCGAATTAAGATTTTTTTTTTTCAAATTTCTGAACTCAAATAAAATTGAGAACCATCTCATTTAGTGAAACGCTTTGACCATTAAACGAATTTTATTTGATACATAGAACATTGAATGTATATACTTAAAACAAAAATGTTCTCTGCACGATAAAGAGTAATATCATGCAACGTGTAAAATGGCAAAAACCAGCCTATAAAAAATAAATAAATAAATTAAAATAAGCAAAGTAGAACTTCAGAATTTATTAACAATATAAAAGTGTAAAATATAGCTTGTATGAAAATGTCAGAAGGAAATTTTTTCTTATTATTAATTTTTATTTATTCATAGTAGTTGGGAAATAAGTAATAATGATAACTGATTATATACATACTAAAATAAAATAATATAAGAATAAAAATAAATAAATGAAGAAACAAAACAAATTAAATGAAAATAAATAAAAGCTCTCTCTAAATATATAAAAACAGAAGGATAAAGGTTCCTGGAAATTAAATAACCTAACATGATGTTGGTTTTTCTCAGACATCGTTTATGATTTACTTTTCTTGGCAGCAGTCAATTAAAAGTTTTCAGTAGCACAAAAATCACTGCATTCAGAATACACCAATCTCATCCTACGTAGTGACATGATTTAATCTCTGGATCTGAATTTGAGATACCTTTAGCTAAACATCACTGCCCCAGCGAGATTGCTATATGCGGTATTACCCTGTAAGTTTTATTTTGCTATGAATTGTTACCCTAGAGGTACAAGATCTCACCGTTGCGAGATCACTCACGTTAAGCTGTTGAGTAGTCCTGCTTCCGAGGATTTCCAGCCGTCCTCGATAGTGGAAGGGGCTCCATTAAAAATAAGGTTATTGGAGGGGGGGGGGGCTAAAGAATGAAGGAATCAATAAAGAGACTAAACGAAGAGAGAACTGGGGGAGTAGTCAGTATTACACATCACCCTCGGTCAGGGGGGACCCCCGCACCGTAAAATTTTACCCTCTCTACGTCTGCCTTCCTAGATAGCACCCTGCTCTAAAATATTAGGCGATATTGAGTCCTTAGTGGTAACTTCGGAAACTCAAAATTTAATCCGATTTTGGTGAAAGAAACAATAAATATCAGCGTAATATACAACTAAGAAAAATAAAAAAATAAATCTGGGTCGATAGAAAGATTCAATTATAATTTTACTTGATTATTTTGATGACAGCCTTAGATACACGAAATCGTGTATTTATAAATTCAGAAGGTATTGCGATCGTGCAAAATTTTGAGTTTCAGTATATATTTTCTAATTATTAATAATAATATCCTTTCCATACTAAATGTTTCCAAATACCATTACAAGTCCCAGCCAAAATACCTCTATTCACAAATCTTTATCAACTCCCCAAAAAAGCTTTTTATTATTTTAAAAACCAGCCATCTAACTAACAATCTTCTTCTCTCCTCCTCCTTCCCCCCCTTTCCAACATAATTTTCTATGAAAAAATGTAAGGGATCAGAAATAAAAATAAATCACAAAAAAAAAGTAAACATGATTTAATTGGGAACGATGTAGATAGCATCACAATATGATAAAAATAACATATAATATGATTAAATTAGAAAAAATCTGTACTACTACAACCCATGAAGGGTTAATGGTGCGGTACTTTGTAAGGAGGTACTGTTACGAGACCAACGGCTGTGCAAGGAGGAGGTTTCTTCAGATTCATGCTCGACAGCCAGACTTTATTAAGGCTGCCTACTTTAAGATACTGGGTTAAATACGGAGGGCTCCAGAACCTACAGGGCTGACTC
Source organism: Halyomorpha halys (assembly GCF_000696795.3). Lineage (NCBI taxonomy): Eukaryota > Metazoa > Arthropoda > Insecta > Hemiptera > Pentatomidae > Halyomorpha > Halyomorpha halys. The sequence continues at coordinate 633 of NW_027107816.1, read as the reverse complement.
ACAACTACCGTGAAATAGAAAATAATTACCTGTCCCAGCCGAATTCGAGCCCGTGTCCTTGGAATTATATGTATTATTATTATTATTATTACACTGAGAGTCGGGAATCCCTTCCTCTCACTTCGACCCAGTTGGATCTTTTGTGAGTAAAAAAAAAGATACAAACAATATAGAATTGACAAAAAATTAAAATAAAAACCATTTGATTGATTACCCCAATGTTCACTGTTTATTTTTATCAATTTTCTTAATATCTTCCTTTTACATATTACTATGCCTCAACCATGCCATCTTTACTTCACCTATACTTCTACCTTTCACACCTACCTCTTTGTCATATTTATAATTATTTTTAATGAGTATTCTCTTACAATTTATTAGTCTAGAACTTTTATCACACCTGGTTATATTTATTAGTAACTTGTTTCCAGTCCACACCTACATGTATACTTCCTTATATTGTTGTTATTACTTCTTTTTTTTTTTACACTTTATAAACATAACAATTGTTTTGAAACTGCTTATTTTAATGTTGTGTCAATTCTATAATGTTTGTATCTTGTTTTTTTTTTCATTTAAATCTGACGAACCTTTCGTGCACAAATTTACGGATATGCCAAAAAAACTAACTTA
>NW_027107815.1:59280-80358 GCF_000696795.3 Halyomorpha halys | reverse complement strand
ATATCACTGTTCGTCTTTAAAAATTTTTTCATATCCAAGACTTACCTTTTGGAAAAGCAGATATTTACCGGAAGAGGTCACAAGGAAATAGGATCGCTGCCTTGGCTATTTCAATATATATCATTCTGTATAGGCAGGATCAAATGTAATAATCTCCAAGCTAGATAGAATTTGAACAGAATGGCTATTCCATACCAAGGCGGAGGTAGGTTTTCGGGCAATATACCAAGGCGATACGTTAGCTGAGGATTTGATTTCGTCAGCTCTATTCTATCTCCCCCTCGCCTGCTACCTTACCTCTTCCAACCCCTCGCGTAGGTTTTTCTACGCTTCAGTCTCTGATAAGGGTCAATGACTGCTTCAAGAATTCTACAATCAAATAAAACGTGTATAAATTGCATTATAAGTAAATAAATGCATTACTTAACTAAAAAAAATTGTTATTTACTTGAATTAAAATATTTTTTTGATTGAGTGTAGCAGATAATTATTCCATCTTTACAAGAGTAGCAAGTATCGAACGATCTTAATGTCTGACAGACATTTGGTAACATAAATTCGGCTTTTCTGGAAATAGTTTCTTAACTCTTAAAAATGAGAGTTTCTTACAGTTTAAAATTTACAGGCCCACTACTAATTTATTATTTATTTCTGGAGACCTTCTATTTCCTCTAAACGTGGGGGAAAAGCTCGGTACGGAGTTCGTCAGGCTGAATGTAAATGTTGTAAATAGGAATGTTTGTGTTTAAGATGTTATTTTACTTTAAGTTAAAATTTTTTTTTGCTATAATTATGTTTTTCTCTTCTATTTTATACTTTGGTATCATTTAATTTATATATTTGTACATATGGTGTGAATGAACACTATGATCCCTATTACCTTTGTCTATAAAAATGTAATATCACAAAAAAAACAAACAAATTACGTCATAATATTGATGATAATTTTAATTTAAAAACTGGTATTTTTTATAGAATAAAAACAATTAAAATAATGATTAAAATATAATATCAGTAGAGATTGGAATTTTGTGCAGTAATAAACCCAAAATAGTACACTAAAACCTCAATTTATGTAATAAACACCCAAATCCTGCAATTATGAATTTTATTTTCCGTTTTATGATATTGAAACATGGAAAGCTAACCTAATCTTGTTTGAATACAATTCAATTTTCTAAATATTCTCTACATTAATGGAAGCATAAATAAAAACTAACCTCCTTGGATTAAAAACCTAATATTTTGTCCATAATTTCCCCTATTTGGCAGGGCGCAAATGTTAGAATTGCTGCAAAATCTGGCCTCTGATTATCAGTAACGATATTCGCCTTCTATGTCTATAGCTAAATTTAAAAGTCCTTTGGAATAACCATAATGCTATTGGAATCATAAAGTTATTGAAATAGCTCATAATGTTAACCCCTGTTTTTTTCATTATTATTATTATTATTATTATTTTGTATTTATTTATTATTTCATTTATTCTATATAATTTTTTTCTTTGACATATGTAAGTGGTATAGAATGGACATTTACATCCCGAATACCTACTACTCTTGTGTCGATCAGTATAAAAAAAAAAAAAAAGGTTAGAAATCGTCATAAATGATCTTTTATACGAAAAGTTGTACATTCGTAAAAAGTTGTACAAGAAAACATCCACTATTAGATGAGATGTTGCTGGATATCTACTTAAAAATATTGTTGGAGGTGGAGGTTGACATTATGGAAACTTAGTGTAGCCGTGTGCCTTCCACACATGAATCAAGCACAAGATTAAGATTTCTTATTATATTGTTTTATGTTTGTTTAGCAGAAGCATTTTATATGTTGATATTTAAAGATGTGTAGGACAAAACGTACCTTAAAAGAGTCGTAACGTGAAACGGAAGACAAATTACTACTACACAACGTTTCAATATTCATCGTTTTCAACCTTAATAAAAACTACTAAACGTGTTTAAGTAGATATCCAATTACATTCTGACCTAAGATCTGAAAGGATTATTTCTGTAATTAATTTTTTAAATTGATTTATTTTTGATTTTTACCCTAAATTTGCAATTTATAGGTTTTACGAAGCATCAATATGTTGAAATTATGAGTAAGTATTAATTTACAGCGACGTTTACGATTGTTTATTGCCAAATCCGTTTTCAAACAGCTTTTCTCTAATGTTTATGTCATATGATGTCTCATAAAGCTTAAGTCTACTCGTAAATAGCTGAACAGAGATAACCCCAATTCTTCCCTCTTGATTCCTGAACCGCTTACAACAGAAAAAATGTGGGGGCACCTTTAAACTTTTGCGAATTAGATATATGTCTTTTTTTAATAAATTAATTAAAAGACCGCAACTCTGAACATATCAGTCAAACCTTGCATGTATATATGTATTTTTTATTCTAATATAAGTTGCATATAATAAATAATAATGGATATAAACATATCTTGTTGAACGGAAATAACATCCATCCTTCGTTGAATTGCGTCATTACAAACTTTAGAAACAATGATCATTAGTAGGATACTGTTTGCTCGTTGATGGCCATATCATCACTCTTTATTGGCCATTTTCTGTCGAGCAATCCGGACTCACTGCCAACGCTCCGAATAACTGCTGTTTTATCTGTTAATTTTCTTTCTCTTTGTCCCTATATATCTTTGAAAACACAGAAGTGGTTTTTTCCATCTTTGCAATATCATCGACACATCTGCGGAATCATATAATTTTGTTTAAAATGACAACGAATAATTAAAAACAATGTGTTTTAAGGTCAAGGATACTAACATCTCTAGTTTTCATTATATTTAAACTTATAGATGATAATTTTAAAAATGAGAAATACCCTTCGTTCAGTATGTGTCCAATTAGTATATCGCACCAACTAGAAAGAACAATTTAAAAGATTAAAGCAATGCAATGTTGTAAAACAAGAAATATTATTTGGGGTACGTTAGGAATAAAATATCGACATCTTTCCATACTAACAAGGGAAGGCTGTTCTTATAATAGATATTCTGATAATAGGTAGGAAGAAATTTCTTTTGTGATAATGGGTAGAAAAATATTAGACACTTGTTATGAATGGAGTTTTCATAAAATACAAACAATGTTACTAAGCCCATTTTCCAACGTCAGGTGATCAGAATTTTTTCAATTGTTTATCCACATTATAGGTTTCAGCCAAATATATCTTGTTCGAAATGGTTTTGGTAAAATAAATAATTATATACATATTACATTATTTGGTTTTCAAGGACGATACAGTGAATATAAGTAGCTTTTTCTGATATAAAGTTTTTTCAACCAGCTACCAAGGAAACAATAGTTTTTGTGATTTTTTGTATATTTAAACTCATTCATTTCAATAGGCTATATATTTTTGTTACCCTTTATCCAGAAATAAATCTATTGATATATTATTATTCTATTCTAGAATAGAAGTCCATTAGCCAGACTAAGAGTCCATTAGTGAAATAAAATAGCCCGACTAGCCTGTAAAATATATTTTTTTTATGGAAAAATGAAGTTGATATAGGTTTTTCGCACCTTAAAAACCCTTCAATACGAATTTATGTAGTAATAAAAATCATTATTTTTATGATGTGTATGTACAGAGGGATAGAAAATTAAAAGATGAAACAGATTGGGGTTACTGCTGTTCTTTCTTTACGACAAGATATTTGATGATATGTTTGTTTAAAATGTTCCCTTCCCTGGGATTTACACCATTTTTTTGGAAATCACAAGTACTACAATAACTTTAACTCAACTCCACATAAACCACACGAAACTTTAGGGGTTATACGACTATCTAAACTGCACAAAATGCTAGAAAATCAGAATCGTTGATATAAAAGCAAACATTTGAGATTTTTTTCTTTATTTGAAACTACATTCCCCTCTCCCCCCTCCAAAAAAAAAGGATTTGATATTAATATTTACATCTTGTGGGGGGACTGTCCGCCATGTGGGCCTAGTGACTCTTTTTTCCAACCCCTAGAGGCTTCTTTGAAGTAGCCGCTGAGTACTAACCAAGGTAGGAGAGTAAATATTTATTTTTCGGGATCACCAAGAAATAAATTTACTACTAAGTGAGAATCGAGCCCACAAGTTCCGGACCGGACGGCGCTGTGGTACCCTATGCTATATGCTCTAATCCGCACGACCGTAATGTCCTTCCACAAAAAAGTATAATATTTAGAACTTATTCATATGGTGTGGAAGAGCGAAAATTCAGCTTTCTAACAATAGTAGCTATGTTGAATTTGGATAACATTGTGAGAAGTTATGGATTTGTTCTGCGAACGCGTGAAATCGTTAGAAAGAAAAATATTCTCCAAAAATCAATCCCGCAAATTTATAATTTATAAGAAATTACTTGTTTGAGAATCTCAAAGGTGTTGAAACCGAATTTAATTAGATTTTTCCTAAAAAAATTTTTTTTGCCTACTTTACCAGAAGCAACTTTCGGTTTTAGTGATTTTGTATGCTCTTAAACTCATTTAATACGATCAGCAGTCTTTTATTCTTATTTTTCACAAACAGACTAAACAAAATAAGTACATTGGGCCAAAATAACTGTACTTGCAGATCATATACGATAATATAACGAATAAAAAAAATGTAAAATATTCTTTTATGTGCTCCTCGGGCACTGACAAAAAATCCGCGGACACATTTCTGATATTATTTGACCTAGTATCACCAAAAAAAAATCACTAAAATCAGTAATCGTACGAGCGTATCCCTCCTCTTGTGAGCTAAGTAAAAACCCATTAAAAATCGACTAATGATTAAATGAAAATATGTTTATATTATGACTTAGTTTATGCGATTTGTATATTTTAGATGATTATACTAGATTTTTGTATATGAATGATCTTCATCCGTCTCCTAAAAATGATAATCCAACCCGAAAGAGGTTTTGCCAAATCTAGTCCTTTCTCCCCTTAGCGGATTATCGTATTTTCAGCTATTCCATTAATAAATTGTGGAATAATTCTTAGTCCAGAATAATAAAAACTTGAAAACCACCACAGAAATACATTTTTATTTAAATTTAAATAATAAATAGTGTCACCAAGATTTACTGAAAGTTTAGTTTCAGGAAATAAATGATTCGACGTGTTGGAATATGTATGAGAGAAATATGAAACTTTTAAATAAACATTTTCAAAAATATATCATAAGCTATATTGTAATTATGAAATATATAAAGTAAGTTTATCATACAGAAATAGCAGAAATTTAAGCAAATCGTGTTGGCCAACATGTTATGCTATTTAATGAAAAAAAAAATATGTACTTATTTATAAATGTATTTCACTCTGCTAAAGTTCTAAATCAACATACTTGCTGTTTAATTAATGTAACATAACCATTAACGAAAAAGATAAAAGAAGTATTTTTGAAAAAGACTAAAAAAAAAAAAATTACAAAGGGGCGTAGCACGGCGTTGTAGGTATGCAATTTCTCATAGCTTTGCATCATTCCGTTTAGTCTATACGTCCTGAATAAGTTATCGAAGTACTGGGCTACTGTATAATTTACTATAATTAAATAAGTTCATAATGATAATTTAATTTTATAATTTCTTAAACTTAAATTCAAAATGATTAAATTAGTACATATAATTAAATTGCACTTTACCGAATTTAAAATTTGAAATTGCAAGAACCCCAATCAATGGGTCTTCGCTTAAACGGCTCTCCATACTAAACTAAAAAAATAAGTTCAATTAAATAAGAAAAATAAATTATTTATGTAATCAATAAATATTCAAACATCTCTTGTACACATAAATACAATCATCAATTAAATAAAAAGACTTTTTTATCTAAATATTTTTGTATCTAAATATATTTATCTAATGACTTGATCCTACTCGAATATGAAGTAAACATATGTACATAAATATTTTAAATTATTTTATTCTCAAAAATTTAAACGATTATTTTTATATATCTTTCTTTCAATCTAAGATTACTGTTTATCTAAAATAATTGCATATAACTTAAATTATTAAAACAATAATTATTTAAATTATATTATAATATTTAGTATTTTTAAGTAATTATCCTAATTCATCTAATCAACAAAATGACCCATACATTGAGAAATATTTATTTCATTAATATTATTATATTCGATAATATATTATATTATATTTAGGATTATATATTTAATATCTCTTAGTAAAAAAATTCATATCTGAACTAAATTTTGTACAACCAATTCACTGATGCAGTATTAAACTTTGTAGTAAAATAATGAATGGTTTACGATGGAATAATTGGCCAGTTCCTATTCATTCGAAAATGGGAAGCATCTCATGCAGCGATGGTAAGAGGATTACGAAAAGTATGGCAGGATATATGTGGATCGGAGATGAGATAGGATGGAATGGATTAAATCTCATAGGGGAGGAACCGAAAGGTCTTCATGGATTGTGCCATATAATAGAGAGCTCGCCATTGTTCGGCCAGCGAGTATTCAATAGAGTTTCCCCTGTAAGGCTATAACATTCCTTCAGCATTTCCGGCTCGTACGCCCTTTAAGATACAAAAGGCGAAAGCAGATAATTCCTGAAAAATACCATATCTTTTTAAGACAGTCACTCATGTACGGAAGTCGTCTCAACTGTCATAACAGGATTACAAACATAACAAGGTGGTTCTAGGAAAATATACATTTCTTGAAATTTGTGAATATTGTTAGGTATCATGGTGGGTCTATATTCTGGTGCATTGACATATAATTGCGAGCTGTCAATAATTGCCACATTGTAAAGTATACAATAATTGCCACGGATACGAGTGGAAAAAATATGTTTTTCATTAATGGAAATAAATTTCTCTTCTTTAAGGCTTATTAGTTCCCCAGTTTAAAAATAATATTGAAATTTATCAAAACAGATTAATTAAAATCACAATTCGAATATATCATTCCACATCTCTAAAATCCTCTTTTTATGGAAATTATTAAATTTAAATGCTCACAGAAAGTTGAATCACTTATTAGTTCGTTCAATACTAGATTTTCGAACAAGGAATAAAGGGTAATAATTTAGGTGTTAACGGAAATAAAATTTAAGTTTCCGATATAAATGGAAGCAAATGATTCTCTTTACACAAATAACTCTGATTAGTGTGTCAACAGACTTTTAAATTACATATTAGTTTATTTTTACATCTTGAGTAATATGTTGAAATCATATATATGATATAATCAGAATAAATAAGTATCCTTTAACCTAACCAATACAAACAAGGTGGACAGTGTTGTTTACATTTAAATATGAATATAAGGAAGTACATTTTCTTTAATTAAACAGATAAATTAACTTACAGACTTACTCTTAAATTTGTTTGAATAAAAATACATTGATGACGATAAAAAATTGTTTCGTTAATACTTAGTACTTAAAAGGCTTGTCTTTAACACCAACTAAATTTACTAAATTTTCATTATTCAAACTCAATAACGGCGGGAGTGGGAAAAATATGAGTGTCCAAATGCTACTTACGTGGGAATTTTTAAACTGTTGAAATCACGAAAAAATAGGTGGATATTTCGAGAAATTTTGACCGTAATTCAGTCCCACTACTTTGGTGTTGTTCTGCTCAGAAAAGATTCCTAAGCTCATTATACCTCCTGATTGTCTACCAACCTCCCGATTCTCTACAATCTCTCATTCTCTATAACCTTTCCTAATTTAATTCCTAAATCTAAAACTGGCATAGAAAATTATAAACTAACAAAATTAAAGATTTATTTACTAAATATTAAAAAAACAATATTCAAAAATGATTATTACAGAATGTTATCATTAACTTCAATGGGTTTGTTACTGGTTTTAGTTAATTAAATTAAATAATAATGGTTTAAGACAGTTTTTTTTAATGCAATAATTTTAAGATCTTCAGATGATAAAGTTTAGCATTATTTCTTTTTCATGGCTTTCCTCTTTTCATTGCTACAAACGTCACGTATTTTCGGCCTATCGCCTACAGAAGCAATTTAGAATATAGGTCCATATCTCACCGACTTTTCCTGGCCCATGTTTTCCCAAACTGTTAGTTGGATGGATTCACTCTACCAAGTTTCTCCCTTTTATTTCAAAGCCTTTGATAAATGTAAAATTTGTTGGTCACATTATGGTAATATAGGTGATCGGTCAAAATATACTACAAAAAAAATTTTTAATATTTTTTTTTAATTTTATGCATAAATAAAACATTATTGAACCCGACTATAATCACAGTAGGTAACCCTAATCGCACTAAACATGATATAAAATCCTTATATATCAAATATCATTTATTGAATCTTTATAAAGAAATTCATACTGTAAGAAATAGTGCTCCAAACAAATAAACATTTTTAGAGGTAGTTTCAACTATCACATAACATTTTTCACAAAACATCAAAGAAATACGATCTTAACATCATTCGTATAAATTAAATGATTGTTTATGAATGTGGAGTAGTCATGAAATCATAAAATCAGCGAGATATTGCATCAACAATTGGAAGAATTCCTATTCCATATTTTATATCGATTTATAATAAAATTTCTCAAACGGACACCCTTGTCATATTATCTCAGATTTACTTTATTCACAGGAGGAAGAATTATGGCCTCCATATTAGAATGGAACCCAAAGACCCAGAAAAAAACCGGCTCAAACTGGTTTATTCACTTTTTCCTAAATCTTTAAACTGAAAAAGGGCCATAAAATAAATACATACCCAAACCTTTACATTTGCACGAAAAGTTATAGTTAATTTAAAATGGATTAAACAGATTCCTACGACAATACAAGCTTTGTATTCAAAAGATCAAAAATTGGTCAAATTTTATGTTTCTTAATTTTAATTCTTAGATTGTTCACAGATTATTTGTTTTAGCGATTTCTATAGTTATCACTGGAGGGGAGGGATACTTTCTAGTTAATATTTTCTAAATAAGTCTTTCCGTTGACAAATTAACTAACTCCAACTTTCAAAGTTTTCAGAAAAGTAATTAGAATAATAATTTTTTTTTAAACATAATCAATAAGTCAGTATTGAAAATACTAAGAATGGTTTCATGGAGTCTGTTAAATAAAAGGCTCATAAATAGGGTTATTGAAATAGAAAGTTATTACTTAATAATTATTCTGTCAAGAATATCTGTGGCATTTCCATTAGTCGTTTTTGATGAAAAAGTTTTTGTCATATCCCGACATAATCTTGCCTTAAATATGTAATTTCAGTTTCATAAAACTTGTTTCAACTATTTTTTTTTACATTAACACACACAAAGACCATTTTTTGATGATATTGTTATTTAGACAGAATGGACAGCAAAACGTGAATTTTGCTAAAAAATAATCCTTTCTCACAATCCCAATATTCCCCCTTGGTAAATATATTCATATATATGTAAGTGAAAGTAACGCCTCACTCCAAAAACATTTTGTCCATCGTTGTTATATAATTTTATATTATATTCATCAAATATTTTCTGATTTTTAGAATTTGTCTAAAATGTCTGCAGAATGACGAATCATTTTTTATTTCAATACAGATTAAATCATTATTTATTTCGTTTAACTGATATCTACATTCTTTTCTTTTTTTAATTTACGAGATATCACAGCTTTAGTGACGTTTTTTTTCGTATCATGTTTAAAAAGTAAATAATTCAAAACGATTGATCATAATCCTTTGCTTTTGCATATATAATGAGGAAAATAAAAAAGTGCTGGATCGAAGATTCCCTATTCTTATAGCAATGTATTCAGACAATCAACTTCGAACTAATATTTAAAATGTTTTTACAATATTTCTCTATGGTTATTCGATTTTAGAAATATTTTCTATTATAAGCGTCCTAAAACCATGGGCGTACCTAGCGAGGCGTACAGGGGAAACAGCTGCCGGTCCCCCTCCCTAGACGTGAAAAAAATTTACTGATTTAATAAAAATAAATTTTTTTTTTCAAGTAAATAATTGTACAAAATTATAATTTTGTAAAATGTTTTGTTTAATCACGTTTTCCGTCCTGAAATATCATAATCCGAACGACCATGGCTTGCCACTCCCCCTAGTTTTGTTCCTGGGTACGCCCTTGGCTAAATCCTTTGAAGAGGATCTGGCAAAGGATTCGAGGCCTTTAGACTGATTTATATTTATTATGAAAGCACAGTTCCATCAATATTTTTTTATTTCAAAAGTGATATTGATATATTAGCGGATATAAGGCCAGACAGCCTTGAGAAGAAAAATAAATAACTCGTAAATATCTGGTCCATATCTATTTATAGTTTATAAAAAAGAAAAAAAACGAATGTTTACTAATGCAATGATTACACACTTCTACAACCAAAAATATGACTTGATTATTTTGGCTGATCTTTAAGTTTTCTGGTGTGCTGAGGCAGAAAATGAACATTTTGTCCTTCATGTACAAATTTTATGCAAACCCACGTTATATATTATCAGTCCTGTAGCACAGAATTCATTTTAGGATATTGAATGGTTTAATTTCAATTTTTATAGTATACAAATGGCACTAACATATAAAAAACAATTGAAATCGTATTACTAAGTTGATTTGAATTTGAAATATAGTTAAAGGTATTTATGCCCATTTAAATATATTTGAGTGCCTATGTTGTCATCAAATGAAATAAATGTTTAGTTTATTGTTTTCGTTAAAAAAAAAATAATAAAACTCGTCCTTCCAATGATATCAAAACGTTTAAACTTAGACATGTTTAAAGTATACATGAATCCTAAAGGCATTAATTTTTGCTAAAAAATCACTCTCTTGTTTAAGTAATTGTAACCCGTAATACAATCGGGAAAGATCGTATTCGGGCCATCTCGGCTTTATCCGTTCGAACAGGATGTTAGTTTTTTCTTTTCGTTATTCATAAAATTCTTTTATATTTTGTATTTTCCCTTTTCTAACTATTAAGACTGGTCATTTTTGTCTAACAAACAAAATTAAAAAGTACTTTAGAAGAACTTGTTTAAATAATTTGAGATTTAAGCCCTCTCAGACTATTTCTATCCATATAAGAAATAGCTAATATAAAAGAACATTTATTTGATCATTAACATGCCAATTAAAATCGAAGCAATCAAATGATACTTCCGGTTGGTTTGATTTGATCGGAAATTTGCAGTCACATACCAGGCACATATCAGCTATAAATGCATATTACAGATTTGTACGGCTTTCGTTCATGAGCCTGGCTGCTCACAGACACTGTAACCATTAGAGAAATTAGATTTAACGCTTCCTGACGTTAACAGTAAAGTACATCATACTAGCTATCACAAAATACATCAAATTTACTACATTTGAAGTATGTAAAAAGTCATTATATTTAACTAACTAACTATATCAACAATCATTAATACATCGTGATATATTTCGAACTCTAATCAACCTAAAAGTAAAAAGGGTGTAATAACCTAGATGTTGATCCCCGCGAAACATCCTTACAATGAAAAAAAGAGTTTATTTTCGTTTCACCACAACAAATGACACAAGAAAATTTCATTTTCACGAGTTTTTTTTTTACCTTCGTTATTAATGGTACTAACTTTTACTTCATTCTCAAATGGACACAAAAACTCTTTTCCCTTCCAAAATAATGTAATAATTACCAGGTAGGTCAGTAGGTTGTAGTGTTTTGTTCAAATTTATTGATGCACGAACATAAGTTAGTACATATATGTACACTTCTATTATCTATTATGCCACTGAAAACCAATGTTTATTAATTGATTTGGAAATCTGTGAAATAACAAATGCAACAAAAAAAAAATTTTTTGCATTACTACCTTCACTTACTTCCTTGCTTTATGTTAAAACGGCAGCTTAACAAGCACTTGCTCTTCCAGGTCAGGGCGCGGCCATTCTGACACCCCAAGAAATAAGTCTTCCGATGAAAAATGAAATATTATCTAGTTGGCAAGTCATCTGGGATGAAAGCCCGCCAAGCAAATTAAAAACTATTAAAAAAAACATTAAACCATGGACCACATCAAACCGTTCCAATCGCAGGGAGGAGGTAGCTATTGCCAGATTGAGAATAGGTCATACAAGTTTAACTAATACATATCGGATACTGCAACAGTGTACTTACGATCAGTCACATATTAGAGAAATGTCATTTTTATTCTGTAACTTGAGTAGATTGGGAGTAGGACCAAGTGTATCGGATGCTCTGAATGATGACCAGAAGAACGTGGAAATTGTCTTAGTTTACTTAAAAAGGAATGGCCTTTTGTATAAGATTTAAACCAGAAAATCTGTTATACCTAATAAAAAATACCAAAAGAAGTAAATATTTAAATTTTTTTTCGAAATTATTTAAAGAGAAAAATAAAGTGAAATATAATTATAAATATAAATGAAATAGAATTATAAAGCGCGAAACATGGGCGTTCATGACCTCAGGGTTTTACGCCCTAAAGCCCCAGACAACAACAACAACAACGGCAGCTTTTTTATAATTTACGAGATAAATATTTTGTTATAATGTAATTTAAATAATTAACACCATAAAATTCTACTGTTGAAATTTGTTAAGTGTTTCTATCATAATATTTTATAATTTTTTTAAATTTTATTTTGTAATATCATATTCTGTCATATTTTTAGACAATGGTAATATGGATCACAGAGCTCATTCCCACCATATTTACAAATTTATATAATAATAAAATAAGAAATAGAAATAATAGTAATAAATAAACACAAACAAAATATATTAAGCACAATCATTCCTATTTACAATATTCAGATTCAGCCTGCGGAACTTCAAAAGAGCTCTCTCCCCTACTTGTAGAGGAAAGGGCAGGACTCCGGAAGATCACGGTGCTTCTCTCTCAACCGCATAACTGGTATTAAAAACCAGTAAAATAATGCAAGTAGAGTAAAAGCGCTAGCCACAGATCCACGATTATTATGACAATGGTCAAAATACAAATTTATTTCAACCATGGAAACACGAAAACTTTGATGCCGTTTTTCAATTTCAGACTCTTTTTAAATATTACTCGATTTAACTTTTTTAAACTTTCCCCTTCTTGTTTTAAGCTAATATTTCAAAAGTGATATAGGACCGTCGCTCTCCGGGGGTCTTAGTAGGGCGGGTCCGGCGTGGAAGGATTGGCTTTTATAACGATCTCTTGTGAGATTGTGACATGTCGTACATCTACCAGCCTACTCGCTATAATTGTCTATTTAAAAAGACAGATAAGGGTTTCATGCCGTTCTGTAACAACAGATACAGTTGGTGGTAAAAAACACACATTAAAAGTAGCTTAGATGGAGCTTTTTTCAAAATAGGAATCCAAGACATATCTGCTATTAAAATGGTTTTAACAAAGAACTAATTCAATGATGAAAATGATAAATCCAGAATAAATTTTAATGAAAATGTCATGTAGCATCCCAGGAAGTTTCGCAACTTTCGTTTTTGAGTAGTTTAACATTCACACACAAGAGACAATTTTGAGACTTGGCGATTTATGCTAATAAGGGGACCTTGAAAAACATATTTCTGTCTTAAACTCAGATTCGAAATTTTTCACAACCATAATACATTTGATATATAAGTAAGTGAAAGTAATATATTTAGGTATTCAAGGCCGGTTTATTTTTCGTTTGTTACTATCAATTATTGATTCTTAATTCGACTAGACATTTTTTTATCATTCCTTTAATACACTTTGAAGATTATGTTAGCACTTGTTATAAGAAGGTACAATCAAACAAAATTAATATTGTTCGAAAGTACAATTTTTTAATATTAGATAGAATGTTGAATTAGATTTAAAGGACTGAAATTGACCATCTCTCTTTGCTATAACCATTAAAAATGCATAAAATAAAAATATGAAAGAACATTTATTTAAATGTTTTAGCTTAACACATAGGAATCTCCAACAAAAAATTTAAGTAATGTTATATATTTTTTAAAACAATAAGTACACTTTATTTTTGAGGAATAAATTTTTGTTGGATACTAAAATATAGCTATTTAGATATAATTTTCCTTTAACAAAATAAGTATATAAAATAGACTGGATGGTTGTTATTATTGTTAGAGTTTCTGTATTTTTTAGGAAGGCAGGGACAATCTTGAAAGACATTGGTAGGCCCGTACCGAAACATAATGTGGAAATCTTACCCACTAAAACCACGCGTCAACCCCTATTCTTTTCTTTCCAGGAGAAAGTCGTTAGGAATTACGTCGTGGGGGGAAATGTCTGTATGCCGCTTCCTTGGGCTTCTTTACACTGTGTCCATCATCGGTCATTACGTTACTTCTTGTTCGAGGATACTAAGAATTCTATCAGCCATCTCCTCAGCTGTCAACCTCTTCAAAACAAATGAAGACATTCTTTGTCACTGCTCAATGTTCTTTCGAGTGCAAGATTTGGTGCATCAAATTTATTTCAGATAATTCCTCCAATTCTTGTATTTCCTCTAGAACTTAATCTCGACTAAAGTTCTACTGTTACTTTGGCCGGAAGGCATGCCTGTGAAATTTGAATTCTGAGTATTGTGAAATTGGAATAGGAACTGGTAGGCTTTAAAGCCACTTCAAAAGGTGGTGGTACCACACACTGACATCAGACACTAATTTGTATATTCAGCAACTATGTTGCCGATGGAAGAAGGATACATTCTGTTCCTTATCCTGGAGAACTATAAATTCTATTCCTTTCGTCAAAAAGGATTTATACAGGAGGAATGCGGGCTACCACATACACAGCTTAAAAAATAACAGTCTGAGACGCACTTGTTACTCTTAATGACCCTCTGCGGTGCACTGAGGCCATTTTCCTTCAACGAGTATCTGTTATCGTTGAATATTAGAATATTCATAATTAAAGCTCCTTATAAAAGGACTGATAGAATAACTGTCTTAAAAAGTTTACACATATACACGTGTGTTTAATTACTTCGGAAAAAGAATAAAAGTTTGAATTGGTAAAAATAAACAAGACGTGCTATGTTCACTATGTATAACTTTTGAATTATTCATTCCATTGTTTAATTTTTTTTTGTTTTGATGATTTCGTATTCAATAGAGTGCATTGCTGAGTTGTTTTTGTTATTTGCTTGAAAAACAGCCATTGCTACTGTTTGAGAAGAGGAATGTTAAATTTCATTACTAAATATGCAGAGCGGATAGATTAAACGTTAATGAACTATTTGTAACTTTCCATTCCGCATGTCTTATTAAATTAAAATTACTTCATTTCTAAAGTGAGCTGCTTATAAGTACGCTTTATTATGATATGAAAAATGTATAGATTGAATATATTACATTAGCATATTATTATTTTATAGTGTATAAGTGGCAAGTGGAGACTAGTGTTAGGCCATTAACTACAGGAGTTTAAGTATTTTTTTTATTTACTTGTGACATAAATACATAATTTTATGTAGAGAAATAAAACTTACTGCAGTTTTTCCAAGTAGTTTTTTTATAAGCAAAAAAATTAAAGTGAAAAACGGTTTTAATGGGTTTAATAAATTTAGACCTGAAAAACTTATTAAACCAAATTATTTAAAATAAATCATATACATTTCAATAAGTATTGGAATATAATTATTATTTTCAGTGCATGTGAGCCTTATTCATTGAATCATTATTGTCTGCTTAATTCTAAAGTGGAGTATGTGAAACGTTCTTTCACTTTTGACTAACGATGTATTTGTAAGTTGTATGTCCATAAGAGGTATGAATCTCGTTTGGTAAATAATGGTGCTGGAATCAATATGAGGATGAGGTCATGTTAGATACTGTCCTATTTCATTGCTAATAACAATTATGCGACAAACCAATTTAATAATTGTTAAAATAATTAGGCTAAGTTAATAATGTAACTCTTATTCAGTCATTATAAACGTAAAGACTAAATATTTTCGATTTTTGAGCAATAAATTATTTGCTGAAATGAACTCACTCATGCAACGGATGATATTCAAAGTCAAAGTGGCGTATCTGCAAATTTTAATACCTTCGTTTTTTTTCACATTTTTTTTTCTACGAAATCCTAAAAGGATCAATGACAATTTGACGCCTCTAATTAAAAATAAGAAATAAACTACCGTTTTATATCAAAATTATAAATCTACCATCTTACATCAACATCTATAAAACACATACAATTTTCCATAAGGATCTTTTATTATTATGTACCTTTTCCCGTACAGAAAAAGACACTCAAATGCCTTTTAGGACAATAATGCTTCAATAAATAAATTCTTTAATTATCATGATTGATTCCTTAGAGAAATTGAATTCTAAAACAATTCTGTTCTTTAGATTTTCAACTGAATACATTTTGGGTTAAATATTGTTACAGGGAAATATTTCTATAGTTGGAAAATATACTTTTTAAGATAGTATTGGACCATTGTCTATATTGACTATTTTGTTGCTTTTGAGGTTTAATATAATCTCCTTAAAACCTATATTTCAACAATTTCACTTTCCTTACTGGTTATAAACACTATTATGCATGAAAAAATATATTTCAACAATTGTTGCATGAACACTTAATCAAGAATGAGCTCTAGCATTTTGTTATGCAATGTTATGTTCAATACAAACTGTTTAGTAGTCATTTCAAGATGATTATTAATTATTATGTTTAAAGAGTACTGCATGAAAGAATTTTAATGTAATATATATTTATTGGTGTGCAATAGCATGAACTATAATTAACTGTCAGCTCATAATAAAAAAAAAATCAGTCATCAATAGCAAAAGTGAGTGAGATAGTTTAGTATATTATACATATTCTTATATATATAATATATATATATATACAAAATTTTAAGTAACATCCTTGTCATAAATATGTATTTTTTATGGTAATGGCAATCACCATTACTATTATTTCAAATAAAACTAATTATTATTATTAAATTATTATTTGAAATAAGAATTAATTGCAAAATTTATCATATTAATTGTAATTTTAGAATACTTAGTTTAATTTCATCATATTTAATAGACAGAACCATTAATTTAGTAAATTTATATTAAAGTATATTCATTATGTGCATTCTATAACTTATTATATAATACAATATACGCCTAGACTATAATAACATGAGTTCGTAGCATCTTAAAACTAATAAAAAAAAAATATATCAACACGTGTGTAGAAATCTTTAAGTTATGCTTGACCGCAATGTTTTGAGCGCTAAGCCGGATTACCTTTGTAATCCTTTCTAACCCGCTAGGATATTTGCATTTTTGCTTGAATGTTTTTCAAGCCTAATCTGATAATGTGTCAAAGTGTCATTTTAAAATTATAACTCAATAACGTTTCACTTCCTTTGGAACTTTTGAACTGGGAAGATCCAAAGTAACAAAGGTTTACACTGAATTTCATATCACCTGTCTACTAATTCAATATTTAAATACAAAATATCCCGAGAAATAATAGATATAAATACGGTTTGTTTGTCTATTTCTTTTCTACATATTTGTTTGGAGAACGAGTTAATATTTTTTTTTAATATTATATAAGCAATTTCATTCATATATTATTATTAGGTGGTTTCACAATCCAACGGCTATCTATTCCCTAAATAAATCTATTTCCGGAATAAAGATTAGGGTGGAACAATTTTAGACGCTATTGAGTGAAACTAAGACCCACAAAGAAGGGTTATGAATTTTTTCTGTTGGTTTTTTTATTTATTTTTTATCTTGTGACATATTAAATGTCTCGAAAAATCAAAGTCTAAAGTTTATTTTTTTCGACTCCCATGTTGGTTTTTTTTTCTGAAATCATAAAGCATTATAAATCTTATTTTGATATTTTGTAAGAATAAATAATAAATACCGAAATTGTGGCTGAATAGCCTAAAATTCTAGCTTTTTAAACTTACCGAACGCACTATGTAAATGACTATAAAATTTTTTGAGAGGTCTCAATTACTTAAAAATTGAACTCTTATAAAGCTCTCTACGTTAAAAGGGTCCCTAGATGCAGGTTTTCAAAAACCAACAGTTTTTCTAAGTAATAAAATATCAATATTTTGTCCATTTATTTAAATAAATATTTTTAAAACTGTCTCTCTGGCAAATATATTACCAAATATATGACCACCTGACATAAAAATGTCCACCAGTACTCTGATTGAGGCTTGATAAATATATCATCAAGTAGTTTCTAATGATTATCATAGTAGGAACAACAGTTTTCATGATTTTAGCCAAACAAAAAATTAAAAAATATTGATTTCTCATTAGAATAAAATGTTAATATAAAAAAAGTTAATCTCGGTTGACTACCTTTATTATAGCTAAAATTTTACAAAACCTTATACTATAAATAAATGTATATTAATTTTTATAGGTTTACCGTATTAATTTATAAAAAATAAATAAAAATTTTAGGATTTTTAGTTTTGTTATTTCATCTTCCCCCCCCCCCAATTGAATAACATAATCTTTATACAAAATGAAAAATATTTTATACGCTTCCTAGGGTTCTTACCGAGGAAAAAAAAATTTATATTATTAGCATGATGATTCCCTTACTATGCGACGGACTTATGTTGCATCACAATTCTATTTAAGCCATAACAGCATAAAATATACGACTTCTAAACGGTCACTATTAACACCAAAAACACCTTTTAAGAATGTGCATCTACAAATATCATGTTACTCAATCACACTTGCATTGCTCTGAGCACTGAAATGACACATGGCTGCTTTGCCAGTTTGTACCCGCTTGCGCATGTTAGTAAAGCTCTATTGAAGTGACCTAGATGAAATTCCAGATTACCAGATCAACCAGAAGCCGTGCATGGTGAAAGGTGCCGAGGGGAAGTGCATGTTCGTCTGGGAGTGCATCAATTCTGGAGGCAGCCACATCGGCATGTGCGTCGACACCTTCATGTTTGGCACCTGTTGCACCCACAACGGTAAGTGTTTTTTTAAAGTACCTTGATTAATGTTTCATTTAATGAAATACCTCATGATATATTCTACGAAGTATATATAAATAATAATAAAAATGCTCATAACAAGTCTCTCCAATAGCTGTAAATTATTTAATACTAATGAAAATGAGTGAAGAAAATCATTTGGACCATACTAAACTTAAATAATTTAATACAAAAACTAAATATTAATAATATATTAATATATAACTTAATGTCATTATATATTAAATAAATATATTTAATTTATTCATTTTTCATCATTTTGGCCCTTTCCGTAATATTTCCTCGTACCCCAGTCGGATTAATAAACATTTATAGTTTCATATTAACTACTTCTGGAAGCAATTGCTAGAAGTATTTAATTTGTAATCCTTAATTCAGGATAATTAATTAATTCCATTTAAATCCTTATCCCAGTTTATTTTAATTTATTTGTTTTATTATTTTATTTCTTCTTTGACTATTATGTTAAAAATATTGTAATCATTTATATTTTAAACGATGTGGGTTTAGTATAGTCCAAAAGATTTTTTTCTAAATCATTTTGATTGATAATTAACAATAAATAATAGTTCTTCAACACTAAAGTATTATCCCATTTTCACCTTTTTTAGGACGAATAAATGATATATTTCTATAATATTATACTTTAAATATCATTAAGTTTTAGACAGTATGTCCTTTAATCAACTTCTTTCCAGGTTTCATTGATTACAGCCAAATATATTACTAGTCCCAATATTTTGTACTAGTTTGTTTCAGTTATGTTTCCTTAAATTTGGGAAACGTAAATTGAGTCTTATATAAATCTTGCCAACATAGTACACACAATACGTTAAAATCCATTAAACAATGGATAAAACTTCCTTCCCTCGTCTTTAAGTAAAAAACCTCTCAGAATGATTAGATTATGATAAAAAAGTATTTTTGAGTTATGGTAACAGTCGGAAAAGAATAAAACAATGCCTTGCTATCGGATGTGTGTATGTATGCACAGTGGCACACTTGAAGTGCGAATTTTCTAAGTGATAGTAAAAAACATCTGTCTGCGTAATCATTATGTTCTAAAATACTTGCCAAATATTCAATCTTTAATCATTAATTGTGAATTGTAAATTAATGATTAACTGTAAATTAATGATGTATGAACCGAAGTACAAAGTACGTTCGGCATAAAATGAATATTTTATTGATTCGACCGATTTTTGATGATGTTGTCATTGTAAATAGTAAATTATTTATATTATTTAGCTTATGTTTCTGTTGAATTATTTGTGATTTATTATAGATTAAACCTTTAAGGTTGATATCGACCATGATATAGTTAAGTATTTTTAGTATGATAACTATTTCCATACCATTCCCAGATTCTAACGATATATACAAATATTTAAACCATCCTAATCTTTTAAATACATTATCAAATAAATAGGAAACCAATACTTACGATAAAGGATAATATTTATTCAAGATCTGTGTGCTGTACGTGAGGGGGATCCCTTAGTGAGATTGTTTGAACTCGTCTCCTTGATCCAACACTCTCATATCTGCCTTTATGGATATAGTGTTTTTTCTCTTTCTCTTTATTTTCTCTTAGTCAATTACTAAATTATATTTACTTTTAGGGGAACAAATAACATTGTGTGAAAACGATGGTCGTCCAGTATTTTTTGTTTATTGATTGGAGACCATGAAACCAAGTTAGTTAAGTGTACAGCTGTGTATATATTAAAAAAATCAACTGTCTCAACCTTTACTTTATTTTATTACGACTTTAATATGCAATTGAATAAATGATGTAAGTTAGAATTTCCAGAATAATGTCCCTTAGTTAGCTGAGGGTACAAAAATATTTTACCCCAGTCTAATTCCTAATTTATAAACTATTTTTATTATATTTTACAACTCTTAATTCTATAACAACTTCAAATTGTATTTATGTTAAAAAGTCTGTTAAGATATCGATAAATATCTGATGTAAAATTGTATTCTTGTCCAAAATATTAATGCCACATATTATTACATATGGTTAAAATTTTACTATTATTATATTTCCATATTATGTTTAAGATAT
>NW_027107815.1:48988-59230 GCF_000696795.3 Halyomorpha halys | reverse complement strand
TTTAGATTATTTTCTTAAACATACATTCATTTTTTATCGTTTATTATTTCAACTACAAAATATTTACTCGAACCATCATTAATATATTATTTATTATTGCCATTTAAATATTAAAGTTCCTTATTTTAATATTATTTATCTACCTAAAATTTCATTATTCGATTATTATCTTATTTTCATTTTTATTATCATTATTTATTTTATTACTATACGTTTTTATTTAATTATTTACATTTCTTTTATCTTTCTTGTGTGTATATGGTATGATTGAATTTGTATTGCTCCAGTATTCATTGCCCTAGGGCGTGGCATATTATATTGTTATTTTAATAAAATGTTATAATTTTTATAATCATTAAAATCAACATTTATTTATTAGCAATTTCTCGTATTATATCTCTTTTTATTACTAATTTTAACTTACCTCATTGTATGAGTTTTTTGGGGGGAGGGGCGGGAGGTGAAGATAAGTCAACCTAAATAACATTTAAAAAAACTGAACTAAACGTAAACAAATATAATGTTCAATGCTGATCCAACATAGTTTAAAACAATGTTGCACTAAAAATTGTATTATAAACAATAAACGGATAAAAATATTACAAATATTAGGGCCACTTTTAATCATTTCCGTAGTGTAGAAAATGGAATACAAATTTATTTAAGACAAATTCTTTAACTTTTGGGTCTTTAACACATTTTTTATCCCTTTTTGGAGGGATGCCAAATGAAAATTCAATTTTACGATCGTGTCTTCACGGAAAGATTTATTTCCTGCCTCTCTTTATTGTTATTTTCCGCACCAGCGAAGTTAAAATAAATTGATAAGTGAGCACAAGATCTTAAAATTGATACCAGTTTCAATTTCCGCACTTTTGAAAACATACAACATAACAAAACAAACAAGGACTCCATGATTGAAAATAAGCAAAGTGAGAAAATGTTTATTATACTATATCTACAGTAGAATAATTCAATATTATTTTTAAATATACGTTTTTAATATGCAGATCATTAGGATGCTACCAATGGATAGTTTCTCTACATGCCTGCATCACATCAAATTTACTAAATGTATTGTTATATACAGTTGTATATTTCAATAAAGTTATTTAAAAAAAAATATTCAGGTAAAAACATGGAAAGAGTATATCCCTAATCACAGTTCTGAGTATTTAAAAGCACAGAATTTCCAACAATAAAAAATCCACCCAAATATTAGTCAAAGTAAATTTCTTTTTTAACTATAATTCCTGAAAACAAGCTAATTTTTCCTTATTTGAGTACTCTGGACTATGTAGACAGTATTTTACTCATATATCACTTATCCTTTGATATTTATATCTAGATAATTTTAATACTGTGTATCTATATTTATCAGCGTTGTATAAAATATATTAAATATAATATCTTTCTCATGCTGAATATAAGTATAAAAAAAAGTTCTTGTTGTTCCCATGAAAAGATGTAAAAATAAATTTTTAGATGTTAGTATTATAGACAATAGTTTAGTTAAATACAAATTATTGCCTAGGAGGTGAAGCTGGGAGGGACCCTGGAGAGCCATCGGTGCTGTACTCGCCGCCTCGCAGGCCCAAGCCGCCGAGCCAGTCGAGGCCCAACGACCAGCCCACTACGAGGCCTACCTTCATCACCCGACCCCATAGACCTGCATCTAGTCAGCACTACGACAAGTAAAACGTCACTACAACTTTATCTTTGTTTTATCTAGACAATTTATTACCATATTAATATACCAATAATATATTACCTCATTTATATATTGTACTTAGAATTGTATAGTTTTTGATCTTATATTTTAGAATGAAAACAATTTTTAAAAAACACGTAAGATCATAAAATATTCCATTTGAATATTTTATTTCTATTTCTTTGGCAAATTATGAATCCTTTAAATAATATAAGAATTGAAATTCAGAGGAAGCCAAATGAATTACAATAAATCTTCATAATTTAGGTCCATGTGCCGATCAGTAACACCATAAAATGAATATGTTTAAATTTGATTTGGGTAGCTTTGGGATAATTTCTATTATTACTTATAAGATATCAGATGAATGAACCATTTTATTAGAGATAAATTTCTAAATAAAAATAGCTTCTAAAAAAATTGCTCAACTTTAAACTATAAAATGAATAAATTCAAAAGAATTTTTTGTAGGTCTAAAATAATACCGTAATATTTTACTAGAACGAAAATTTTCAAAAATGGAAATAGTAATAATTTAATATAAAGATGTTATAGGGTTGTTTAGCTGATTTTCAAAATATTTATACCTTACAACAATATTCAGTAAAACTACATAACTGATTTAAACTCTGAAAACTCGGACTGAATCACGACAAATGTCAGCACCCCGCTTTCACACTTCGATATGAAACGTGCATTCAAGCTTTTCTTCATAATAGACAGATTCCACAGGTTGGTTCTGTACATACATTAGAACGACATTTGAAATAAGAATCACGTGCAAAAAACAGATCAAGAAGAAGTCCAAACCCAAGAATAAGATTTTTTCAATATTCATTTATTCTAATTGCCTCTTATCAAACATTGAAAACTGAGCTCTGAGAGAAATTCAATACATACACTTACTTACAGGAACCTTTTTGAGATCGAGATGTGATATGTGGGACAGCTAAAAAATTTTACATTCACTTTAAACTTAAAATCTTTCAGGAAAAACACAAAAACACTGTTTTATGTCATAAATATAAGTTTTCATACCACCTTAGCATCTCAAATGTTAAGGGACATATAAAGGATTCTATGGTAAATTACAAGGATACTTGTAAATTGACATAGCAAGAACATTCATACCAGGTAATACTCCTACAATGCTGGTTAAGGATGAGCTGGCTGAGAGATCTCATCGACCAGTTACTCCTAGAAATCAATTTTGATGTCACCTCAGTTTATTGAGGGATGTGAATAATGATTGTTGTGATTTTGCATGATCTATCACCTAATAAGAGCACATGTCAGTCATACTTTTGTATGAAATAGATGGTATTAACACCCATTATTATATATGTTTCGTTAGAATAAATAACCTAAAATAAACAAGATCAAAACTATTTTTAAAAATATTTATAGTTTTAATAACATAGAAATGAAAATTAAGAATTATAAAAATATTGATTTATTTTTAATGCTAACTAAATAAGTCTTAACTTGTACAAGATACGTTCACAGTTATGAAACCTTAATAGAAATAAATTAATTAATGATTTATATCTTTTTTTATAAGATGGACAAAACCCCTGACAACGACGGACAGCCACTTAGACAGCAACCAGCTAGACGTGACCTGGGCGCCACAGCGGCCGGGATTCGTGACGAGGCCAGGGCGGCCGACGAAGCTGCGACCGGCACCGCCACCAACTACGACACAGCCACCACCAGCGCCCAGCTCCACCACAGCCACCACCACAACGACGGCTAGCTCCACAACGCAGCAAACAATGCCCTCCACTACCTTCTCTACTAGTCAAAGCTCTGCCGCCAACGGTACTTAAATATCTTAGATTCAAGCCGGGTTTATGCGCGTACAACTATCGGAATATATCATTCTACATTTTTATCACACTGATAGTTAAAGAGCGGTAATTATATAGTAAATAGGAGATAAAATACCACGCTAGTGTTTTCAATGGCCCTAATATTCGAAACGGTGATTCCATTCATATTTTTTTGCTTTAAATTTATTTCTGAAACGCTCCGTATCGAACGAAGCGTCTTCGTAATTACACATATAATTAAAAGTAAGCAGACGACACAACATTAATAGCATGAACAATACAGGTGATAGTCGATCCTCTAGGTGGAATTCCATTTCGGCACGACCGATTGCATAAATACACTACAAGTCAATTAACACACCTACTTTAGCCCATTCCAGATGATGAATCTTTGCGTTTCTAAGACCTTTGTGATTTTTTATGAACGTACCGATAAATTTACCACCCGATATTTTATGATGTTATTATATAAACAGTTTAAACTATGTTCATGATATCTCATCGCACGG
This sequence comes from Halyomorpha halys, assembly GCF_000696795.3. Lineage (NCBI taxonomy): Eukaryota > Metazoa > Arthropoda > Insecta > Hemiptera > Pentatomidae > Halyomorpha > Halyomorpha halys. The sequence continues at coordinate 55,178 of NW_027107815.1, read as the reverse complement.
TATAGTCCGATAGTTATAACATGCATAAACTCAGCCTTTAATATATATAGTGAAAATTATTCTAAGCATTGTAGGGTGGTAATCAAAGCTGAGTTATCCTCTGGATTTATTTCTTTAAAAATATATGTCGAGCTCAAATATTGGAAGCTGGTGGAAGATAACAAAATCTATACGTAGATTTCATTATTTTTACGACATTTACATTCTTCCAAATCATAGATTAGGGCTTAAATCCTGATTTGGCATAAAATGTATCAGCCGGGCTCAATTTGAGATGTGAAAACATTCCAGTAGTACACCCAGCCTTCATAAAATACGTAAATAGACCTGCACTTAGCTTGAGAAAAAATGTGATGATTGATTGTAAGTACTTGTTAAATAATCTCTTCATATTCCTATATCAAGGAGCAGGACTTCTTTAACATATAGAGTGTTTCCTCTATAATAGTAAAATGGTGAGGAGGGTCCCTTTTCACTAAAAATATAGTTCAGGACCACCAACCTCACCTTCTTATCTTAATCCATTGTCGAGACGTAGTTTATTAAATAATTTTCCAAGAAAACTCAGTATTCCTATTAAAATCTCAATTTCGTAACCATGTTCTGAATCTAGGTGAAGTCTTTATAATATTGCAATCAATTTGTAGAAAGATATCACTTCGTTATCCAGTAAAGGAATGAAAATGAATAATTTGTAGATACTAGTCTCATTATATCAGTTTTCCAATGGTATATTTAGACATAGAAACATGGTACTGGCCTAGAAGCATATACTTTCTTGGCTAATTTGATTCCAAAGACCTATTGACGTTGGAAAGACATGAAAAAACATTAGACAGATACAATAAAGCGAATAACTCGTATCAGTAATTTTTTTTTTCTGATTTTGTAATCTCGTAGCTAGACCCTTCTCCCTCCTCCAAACTGTGTATTATGTTGGTTACGGTTTAAGAAGAAAAAGTCGTTATAGCGATGTGGTAATTAGAAATTAAGATAATAACAAATACTGAAACAACTTTCCATTAAGTATTCATTTAAAATCACGCTTAATTTTATCACTGACGCTACCTTGTGTAACTTTACGATAACGGTAAATATTCTACATCTAGCTGTATTTCATTTAAGGGAACGAAATGAAAATGATTAAAAACAAATTAATTTTTAACAACAGATTGAGGAGATTGTAAAACTGCAAAAAAAAAAAAGAAATTATAAATAATTCTTGGTATTTGTTTGGACTCAAGACCTTAATATTTCTTCGAATTAAATTAGTTGAACAAAGTTTGTAACTTTTATGAAATCCCTAAGAACTTTCTTAGAAAATTCGTTCCTTTAGATTCCTTCAAGTATTTTAGGAAATTATTATTATTAATTTATTTTTCTTTGGCTACTACGATCGCCTGATGAACCAATATTTTCTAACTTAAGTATTAAAGGAAATTCACATAGATTCTGAAAATATTTTCGATATAAAGGAAATTTGAATTTTCATGAGAACAAAACATAGTTTTTTTGGGAAAAGTAAGATGATTTTCATCAGTGAAAATAAGTTAAACAGATCATATTTTTATATACTTTTTTATATTCCGTATAGCTAATTTGCTAAAAACTACTTACTAAACGAATTAATAATAATCAAATCAAATAGAATATTAGTATCGAAGAAGTGTTTGCCTAAAAAAATTAGATATATAAATGGCAATGTTAAAATCCTTGGTTTTTAACGGTTTTAACTAACAAAATTGTGTTTTTCCTTAGAAATTACACACATCAAATCTATTTAGGTTCCAAATACATTTGAGTATCCTTGAAAAATTATGGAACTGTTTTTGTAACAGATTTATCATGAGTCTCTAAGGACACTAATTATCTCGAAATATCTTCAATAACCGACATTAAATCCAAGAAATTAACATTTTTCTCCTATGATAGATAACAATTATATATCAGGGTTGGGGAACGTCAGAACCAAGCTGTATTTCTTTTCGGTTCTTGATTACAATAACTAACTAAAGGAGATCTCTCATCCAACTCTTTTTAACCACCTTATGGTATCGACTGGCACCACAAATTTAATCATTTCTTTCGTTTTAAATTAAACGACACGAGTGAAATTTCAGTCGAAAATAGGCTCAAATTAATATAGATACTGTGTCGATCTAAGGAATTTGTTTGTTTTTTTCCTGATAAACCGGTGGATAGGTATCTCCTGTGAATGTTACTTATTCCAGATTTTTTATTTTTTTGTTATTTTATCGTATTTTGTGAGGTGAGAACAGTTTCGGCTTTTGTAATAAGTGAATATGAAAACTCACTAACTTTGTTAAATTTATTGAGTATTGTTATGTCATCGGAGTAGAATAGTGTAACAGAGTTGGTAATTATGTCGTTAATTCACATTAGCTAAAAGAAGATTATCACCTAACTAGTAACTGATGAGATCTTTTGAGCTTATGAGAAATCAAAGGACAGATTAGTATTAAAAATATTAAAAAATTATAGCATGAACTCATGATAATAACAGATAATAGTGATTAAGAATTATTTGATGACGATAGGAATATGATTCTATGTAAGAGTACGACAATGTCAGAACTTAGCAGCACCTCTTTCGGGTCTTGATTATGATAACTAAATACGGAAATCATAAAATATGAATTTGAAAATATGGATTTGGGTGCGATAATTAGGTAAAACTTTGTAAATTTATTCATGTTTTAATCCTTACTAACGATTCCGTGTAATTTTTAGGCTTCTTTACAGCAGAAAATTAAACATAGACAAGTTGAAAAACAAACACATACTGAAAGAAATGAGATCAGGCTGACACATATTGAGAATAAAATGAACTTTGTAATATGAAATGTGTTGCGGAAAAGTATCTGTGTGGGGATTTACTTTCCACGGGTTTAATTCTAAAAACCTAAATTAATTCTGATTCTAAGCTTAATTAATTAATCCTTCATTAAATTAAATGTTTAAGAGTGTCTGTTAAAATTGTTTAACCATTGAATTATTTATCAAGCTAAATGTAATTTCCTAAAAGGGTCCATTAAAAATTTATTTTTACATAATCTTTGTCTTTTCTCATTTATATCAATGAATATGTTTAACTATACATATTTAAACAATTATAAAATATGATTACAAATGATATTTTTATATCATTTCAACTCAGTAATTGAATGACCCTGATGAAATGGACATTTACTAATTGTTATTCATATATTAATGTTCATCGGTTCTATCATAAATTATTACGGTTTCATTCTATATAAATATTAATATTTCTTAGGGCTTCATTAAATATAACAGAGGATGTTAGGAATGTTGTGATTTGAAGTTCCAAGAAAACCTTTCATAAATATCCTTTTTGATAAAGCGTAATTTTTTCAGATAATCGTTATTGAAATTAAGGCCTTTATTAATTAATTAATTTTTCTTTTGAGAACTTCCGAAATTTGATTAAGCTTTTTTTTCATTAATATTATATTTCAAAGATATCTGAAAATACACTGTAGCTAAATAATTTAAAACGACGCAACTTTTCTGTTTTTTATTCTTTTTTATAAGAAACTTTATTTGTTACAACGAACCAATATCCCGGTTATGGTGCTCTAAATTGTCATTTTTTGTAATTGTCAGATGTTTAATGACAGTTGGATAAACCCAGTTTTAATAATATCACATAGATTTTGAAAATTCATTTCTACACATTACTTCACATTCATTTTTCGAATCCCTTGTTATAGTGAAATTTTTGGTATTAGCAATTTTTTGGTATTAGTATTTTTTTGCAATTGTGGGTATTAGAAAACATAATATCAATGCTCTCTCATAATGTTGGCTGCCCCTGTGATTTTGACCCGCAATGCTGAAACGAAATGCGGATTAGTAGACCAGTGCTGTAGGATCGGTTGTGTGGTTTACCACTACTTTTTTTTCTTTTATTGATTTAATTCTGGTTATTTCTTCGATAGATATATTACTAAATATCAATTTAAAAATCGAAAATGAGGATGTAATGATGTAATAATAAGGTACAAAATTGAGGTAAATAAGAGATATTTTTGCTACTTACTGTAATATTTTCGTGTCGCTAAATGGATTATTAGTATAAATATCGTAGAAGCTAAGTGTAAATTATATTTGAAAAGGTAGAATTGTTGTTAATGATTTACGTCGTTACAACTTATATTATTTTTGGAAATGATATAATTCAAAATCAAACGGTTATCTTCTGTTATGTTCTAGATTAAATCGAGGTGGGGTAAATTTATACAGCTTCCGTGGTTAATTTGAGATGAAAAACGAGTAATTATGAGGTAAATTATGATTTCTAATGGTTATATTTAAGTATGGATGATGTTATCTATCTGTTCCGACAATCTATGAAGAAATTACTAGGCTCTCTCAAGAATTGGTGCTGCATAATGTTCGTTTTGATAAATCGTACATATAAATATTGGATACTTTTTTCGTCCTATCGATCTTTTTCCGGCTGTCTGTGACGATGAGTTTTGACTAATGAGGTATCAATGGAAGAAGCTTATAAAGGAGTAATAGATCTCAATTTCGATTCCTAAATTTATTAGTAGAAGTCATTCAAAAGTGTGAGAGATTTCAGAACTCTAGTTGAGGTAAGTGGGCGGATCAAGACGGTTAAAATTGGGTTTGGCAGATTTCGACGCGGAGATCAATACCCAAGTACGTTTCCCTAGAACGTTTTTAAGCCCAAAAAGAACCGTTTTTAAGATATCGCACGAATTGGGTACTGGTCAAATCTTATTCAAAGGCAATAGCACCATAGTTGCCATAGTTGCCATAGTGAACGGCTCAGCCAGATTATATTTTTGATGAATTAAATCATTCAACTAGATAGCCTGAATGTTTTTTTGAAATAAGCTCATGATCCAAAAAATGAATTGTTTGATGATTTGATTGTTGACAATTGATTTGTTTATCCTGTCCATCTGTAGCCAAAGAACATTATTTTGAGGTAATGTCAGCTTATAGGAATTATTGCTCAAATTACAGTGATATATCAAGAATGTTTAGAACGATTTGAGCTCAAAATATTGAAAAAATATGCTTAGTCTATCTGTTTCTGAGTGTGTATTTTTTTTCAAATTATTCAGATTCGAAGGTTTCCTTAAAAAATTCTTATCAGCCTAAAAGATTCCGTTCTTGTAAGACCTAATAGATCTCATTGAATATAATATAAGTTTTGGGATAGCTGTGTGATATTTTTCAGAGCAGTAATGTAATTACTTATTATATAATATTTTACTTTAAGATAGTATAAAGTATGCAGTTTTACTAATTGTGTGTGTTGAAAAAAGTTTCTTGATAATATTGTATTGTTTATACGAATGAGCATGATATCACTAAGAAATGAAGAAGAAAACATATCTAATGTGGGAGTTCTCGCAGGGGTAAACTAGTTTATTATAAAGGAAATGTGAAATGAATGATAAAATACCTATCATAATTTTTGTTGATTTTTTAAATATTATCGTGAGATATAAAGTTTGGTTTTAAACTAATTTAATCTTATATAATCATATAAAGAGTGTCTAATTTTTACCTAGACTATCTCAATACTATCTTATCTTAAATTAATTTAATTTTGCATCTGAAAATACGATGCTTCATTTTTATCTACGCTTACATATTTCGTAATAATGGGACATATTACACATTTTTTTAAATGTTTTAGTATGTTCAATTTTTTTGTGTTCTTGGGCAGAGGAAAAACATTTTCTTTTTATTAATAAACTCTGCAAGTATGATTCATAAAAATTACAAGCTTTAAAAAATGTTGTATTTTGGCAACCCAATTAGTTAAAAAATTTCATATGATCTTTTAGTAATTTAACTTGCCATTGAAAGATACTCTGTAGATCAGTATTCCTATTATGAGTGAGCCCTGAAATTTAAATTCAAAAATAAACAAAATGTATTAGTTTTATTATGTCCTTGTTAGTCTTTGACCTGAAGGAGGTGCGATCTAATATAAGCTTTTAGTTTGTATCGTAAATTTACGTTTATATTTAGTTACTCTAACAACTGAGAATTGAATTACTTAAATTTCAATCAAGAATATGAATTAGTTGTAGTTTTACTTTTGAATATTCTGAACTTAGTAAGAGAGAGAAATACTTTATTCATATATGCTGCCTAAATACAT
>NW_027107815.1:41343-46578 GCF_000696795.3 Halyomorpha halys | reverse complement strand
GTTCCCGGCAGACCCTTAATGAAGCCCCTTTGACTTTTGCTAAAGGTGACCTGCTTTTCATTTCTTATTAACTAATTCTTATAATTCATTTCTTATAAACCTTAACTCAAAATATCTCAGGATTTTATATTGAATTTTAATAATTAAAATCAACTAAGAATTATAATATTATAATCTCTTTATAAGGAATTCATTCCATTTCATTTTTTACTTAAAACGTTATCATGGTTTGTTCCTGAACTCATATTTCGTCTAACTTTATGAGTATTAAAGACTGGAGAGAGTTCCCTCATCCTGGTAATTTATATTAATAAGTAAGGTTCAATTTTTGGCATTGGTGATAATGGAATGAAGGATAAATTTCAATTTCAATCAGAAAAAGATGAGTTATAGACCGAATGAATTCCATCTACTGACCTGGAGAGTGTCTCAAGGATCCAGGAGACACTAACTGACGACGTCTGTATTTTTTCAAGAATTAGCATGGAATTCGTAGTGTCATATTTAATGTAATGTTATTTAGATCTTCATCAAACCAAAATTTTTTTTAAAAATATTTTATATAATTAATATATAATTATATTTCCAAAAGGGTTATGGAACATTGACTGTACTTATCTGATTAGGACTGATAACATAGGTAATTATTGCCAAAATTTATTTTAAATCTTTCCATAAGAAGAATATGTTTCACAAATATACCTAGCGTTGCATCATCTTTCTCTCTCTGATATGATTAGTGCTAAAATTTTATCTTATTTTATGTATGTAATTATACATTTCTGACAATTTCTTCCATAATTACCTGTACAATTATCGGTATGTAAACATTAGCTAATGACCAAACTGACAGATATGTCACCAGGTCGTTAGATGATTACCTAAGATTTATGATCATTGCTTTATTCCTATACTTTCTTATTCATTTTGTATTTTTAATTTAATCAAACTGTAGTTCGACTTTCTGATTGTATGAAGACTATGAGATTATTTCATGGGTATATTTATTTTAATTTTAAGTGTTTCGAGCACTAGGGATTACAAAAATAGTAGATAACAATTGACAAATTCACAAAATTAGAAACTTACAATTACAGATTTAGAATTAAAGTTAACATTTTACAAAGTTAAAATTACAATTGATATTGTTAGTAAATTACTATATTTAAATCATGCATCCACTTATACATGCTAAAATAACAGTTAGGCTATCTGTGATTATTGATTTTAATAATTTTTAAAATTGAAAAAGTTTTGTTGTTGTTGTGGGACCTGCTTTCAATATTTCCTGTAAATCTTTTTTCATGAGATGACCATGGGCAACTAGAGTATGGCCTATCCGAAGACAGGTTAGAACTACATCTTCTCTTCGTGACAGATTCCAGTTTCAGGCTTGACGTTTCCCTGCCATGTGACCATGGATCGCAAGGATCATCGATCATTGCAATTTTTAATGTCCGAGAGGGGTTTTGTTTAGTTTTTCTATTTCACCGAATGAAAATCATTTTTAATTACGTTATTGTTTAATTTTATGCTACGATATAAGTATCTACAACAGCGAATGATTATGGTATAACATATCTCTCATTACATCGTAATATATTTTTGTTTAGTATAGTGATATTTCAATATGTCTATTTTTTTTTGTAGAGTAGAGGAACCTATTAGAATATATTAATGTTTTATTTAAATGTATTAGTATTTTCTTATCAAACTGTGTTGAACTTGCTTGATTTTGGGGTTGTTTTTCACTAAAAAAAATGAAATGAACTAAAAATATAGGCAGATATTTTGAATCATTCAAAGATTAAAAGAAAGATGATATAGTTTATATATAAGACAATAAATGTTAGAAAAAATATTAATAAAACAGTAACTTGAAAATAATATAGTTTTAAATTAAAATTTAAAGATGTATTACTAATTCGTTAATTACTAATAACAGCAAAGAATATGAATAGAAAAAATATTTGAGGAAACTGAAATATTATTGATTGATTATTTAAACAATATACAGCTACTCATGTTGAAACATCATACTCATTAATGTGTCATCGTGATCCACATTCTGTTTGAATAATGAGGTAGCATAATTCATTCAAGGTATTCTAAAAATATACTAATCACATTTCGAGATCACTGAAGATACTTTTCTCTCGGTCGTTAAATCAAGATGGGCTTTAGGATCGCTCTTAGCTGCCAAATCCACATCCCGCCAGTTCACTCTGGAAATTCTATTCTATTTTAGTAATGAATAAAGGATTCAGAATGCAAATTCTTATCCTGCCATAAATCGTTTTCTACATTCCATTAAAATATAAATAAATAATATTTACTCCACATAATATACATAAAGTTTTCTGTGAGATATGTAAATTTAATTAATTGTTTTATTTTAAATTCAGGAAAAACATTTCTGATCTCATAAATAACTTTTCTCTTAAGAATTTATTTCCTAATTGATTTCAGGATATGGTGTTTGTTTCCTGGTATTCTTTGAATCATGAAAAATCACATTGGTATTGTTTTTGTTTTTTAATTAATTAGCAAAGTGCAATTTATAAAGTCCCACGTCTGTTGTAAATTAAATCAACCCTTAATTGCAAAAAAAAAATCCAATGTTTTAGTGCCAAATATCATATCATTCCATTGACTCTTAAATGAATAAATTGAATTGAATAAATGGAAATAAAACAGAGGGATAGAATAATTAATTTACTCTGCATAATCAATTAGTATGTCTTGATGCGTGAATTAAATCATTTTATTAAGTTACCTGATTTTTCTATATTATCGCTATTACATCTAAATTAAAAATGCAAAAATGGAATTGGGAAGTGGTTTAAGGCAGATGTTGATTTATGATCATATAAATAGATTATAATACAATTTGAGCACTTAAACTTAGATATTTTTAGGGATTAGGTATTATTGAAATAAGAAGCAGATAAATAAAATTAGATTTTTATAGTGAAAGATTAATTTTCTTCTTCTCTAAACATGCCATATTCCATTGTTGGCCATTTTACGCCATTAAGTCAATTGAAGAATAACGTCTACTTCAATTTATGTGGCTTAAAACGACACCTAAGAAAATCTTTACATGTCCTCGTGAAATTTTTTAAAAACTACTTTTTAAATAGTTGTTATTTTCATAACATCAGATTTTTTTAATCGAACGTTTGAAATTCTATTCCATCATAAATTTTGCTAGTGTTGTATCTTACATATCGAATTAAAAGCTGTTGTTTAATGACTCCATGTTAATAAGTGAGAAAGTAATTTTTAACAAAATAGAAGTGTTATTTTCAACTTTAGATAATTTTTTTAAAGTGATAAAAGTGAAGCCATAAAACTAAAAAAAAAAAGGTTTTAAATTGTTCACATTTAATAGTATGTGGTTCTAAAACTAATAGAATAAGAAGTAAAGAATAAAAATTATAAATGATACCAATAACACTATCAAAATAAAAAAAAAAAGTAAGTAAGTAAAAAAAATATAAACATGATATCTATAAATAAAAATGTAAATTGGCATAATAAAATTTGATTATATAATAATATATTAATTTGTATACAAGAAAAAGAAAATTAAATTTAAGTAAAATAAAATAAATACTTCAAAAACACATTGGCACATATATATAATATTTACATACAACCCTCATGTGGAAGGCAAAGCAAGGCTTCCAACGATCCCAGAGTTTCTCTGCAAACTGTGTCACTGGTATTGAATATCTGTGGAAATGGAGTTTCTCACTGACAGACTGTTCTAATTAAATTACAACACCGCTTTTCATGACTCTTTCCTCAGTATGCTGGTGTATCTCAGGGTAATATCTTCGGTCCTATCCTTTATTCTGCTGACATCCCAACACTGTTGTCACCACGTATGCCGATGTCACATGTGTGTTATCAGTGAATTATGACTGTTCCATTGCATCCTAAACCCTTTTCTTGCACCCCTCACATCACCACCTTTGAAATATGGTGTCAAGGATTAAAATAAATTTCAATAAATTCCGTCAAATAACTTTTAACTTTCGTTGTAAACCCTTGATTTCCTGTTCTACAGTGTCTTGTAATAATGTTCTACTTATTCCTATTGAACAGATCCACTACCATGTTCTACATCTGGAGAAACGACTTACTAGGAATCACACAAGACAAGAAACTCTTCGTCAATTCCGACGCTTAATAGACAATCGGTCTAAACTAATTACAAAACACACGATAATATTACAATAATATGGCATATCTGGATTTAAAGAGTTGAGCTTTAGGGGTGTACTGAACCGCCGAATACCTCATAAGAGAGGTTTTAATTATTGTATACTTACAATTCCTATTGTATAAGCACTTATTGTATTATATTTAATGGATTAATACAATCCTTGCAATCAAAATCCACTCGTGAAATCCTTAATGCTCCTTACTTTGTTACAAATCAAGTCGTATATCAGGACTTCAATAATCCATATGTTGGAAATATGGAAGGAAACAAATAACAACCCTTTAATGATAAACTCTCTATGAATCTGAACCTTCTTGTTTCTACATTTTCTTCTTCTTAATAACTCAATGAGCCTCTCAGCCGTTTGAAAAGAAGATGGTTTAGAGATCTGCTCTAGAAATGTTATTGGAGTTTAATCAATGAGTAGGTTCTTTACAAGTCTGTAGCACGCCATCGTATATCTCATATCACAACTACTTGTTTTATGTATTATTATACAGTTTTTCATATTAATAAACAAATTACATTAAAAAAATAATTAATACAAATTTATTCCATTCGTTCGTTTCTTTTTTTACTGCCGATCCTTTTGGTTTAACTGGGACAATAAGTGGATAAGCTCAAAGGATTGATACTTTTATTTAGCTACCTGCTCTTGGAATGAATAAGAGATTGAACTGGTAAAAAAAAAGTTTTTCCAATGATGTTTTTTTTTTTTTTTTTTTATTTAAGTACCAATTTAGTAACTTTTCCCCCTCTAAATTCAATCGCTTATTATAATGGGCCTCTTCTATCAATCCAATTCATTTTTCAAAGAGTTTCCCGTGGGAGCTTTCAGTCGATATAATTCATTCTGGGAATGTTATATTGATGCTAGATTATCGAAATTAAAAGTAAACAAGGCCCTCAGATATACTTCATGAAATTTTTCAATAGGATATATATACATTTATATTTGTTTACAAACATTAATTAGTCTAATTCATGTTTAATTCTTTTGA
>NW_027107815.1:39520-40441 GCF_000696795.3 Halyomorpha halys | reverse complement strand
AATGGAAATAGAAGAACCAGGGTGGACTCGGAATACCAACGGCCAAGAAACATGCCCAACCCTTGGAGAAGGAGAGATCACGGGAATGGTAGAAGACAGAGAGCTATGGACCAAGAAAATAGAAGAAGCATAGTTAAATCCAGAAACAATAGTCGGCGGGAGGACCGCAAGTGTCACGGATGTGGTAAAATTGGACATTTAGTGGCGCATTTTAAAGAGGAATTGATGAATCTGTTTGTCAGATCTATATTGATGATCTGCTAGTATTCAGTAAAAATGAAGACGAACGTGTGCAACATCTACAAAGCGTATTCCAGAGAATCAGGCAATTTGGGCTCAAATTATCGGCAGATAAATCATCGTTGGGGCAGGAGGAAATCAATTTTTTGGGCCACACGATTTCCCGGGAAGGAGTTAAACCCGACGCTGATAAAGTCGCAGCTATACGGAAGATGACAGTGCCTAGGGATGTGAAGGGAGTTCGGAGGTTGTTGGAACATTAAACTATTACCGGAGATTTGTTCCAGAAATGGCTGAGTACTTCGTCCCAATCAACAACCTTCTGAAGAAAGGCAGGAAGGTGATCATCACTCCGCTGGTGAAAGACAATATAAGGTGGTGCATGAAGAAGCTGCACCAGGGGCCGGTGCTTTCTTTTCCAGACTTCACTCGGAAATTAACTATCACTACAGATGCGAGTGAGTATGCATTGGGAGCGGTGTCGTCTCAGGATCGTAAAGGGGGAGATCCCCCAGTGGCATATGCCATTAGGCGCCTAACAGAGACGGAGGCCAGATACAGCGCACTGGAACGAGAGCTCTTGGGAATTGTGTGGGCTGTTGACCACTTTAGGCCCTATGTATTTGGCAGAAGATTTAGGATACACACTGACCATAGGCCTCTTCAATGGGTGGGGAAGTT
>NW_027107815.1:37758-39470 GCF_000696795.3 Halyomorpha halys | reverse complement strand
CGAACTCGCGACGAGGATTGGCGGCCAGCTGCAACCTTTCGACGGAAGAATCGCTGGTTTAGGAGGTACTAAGGTCGCCAACATCAAGGGTGCGATGACGTTCAGGCTTCGGTCCCTTGTCAATGACACCACTAACTTCAAGGTCCGTGCGCTCGTTGTTGAACGTATCACCTCTGACTTACCCAGGCGTCCGGTTCCTTCTCGGGTTATCGGAGACTTGTCGAGTCACGTCCTGGCCGACCCTTCCTTTGGCGTTCCCGGCCCCATCGAGTTGCTCATAGGCGTTGACCTATACCCCCGCCTAGTTACTGGTGCTCCCACCAAGGTCTTTGGGGATGGTCACCTATACCTCCTGCCGACGGTTCTTGGCAATGTCGTGATGGGGACTTATTTGGATGGCGCTTCGTCCACCGGCATCTCGCTCCTCATACAGGATGATGCCACCACTCCGAGTCGGACCAATCGAGAACCCGACAACCTCGGTACTGTTAAACGTATGCGCCCGCGCCATCGCATCCGTTCGTTCCGCAATCGTTCCAACGCATCCTCGCAATAGCGTTACGGCTAGCTCTCTCTGCTTTCACGGTTCCCAGCGCACCTGCGCGTCGCATCTTGCGCTCTGCTCCTAACGCAAACTGAGCCTTCTTTCGTTACGCGTGGGGTTTTTCAGGGTGGGCGGCAGGATTTGCTCTCCGTTAGCAAAACATTTTGTTCCATTTTCATAGTTCGTTATTCGCAATATAGGATGACCATTTTCCGTTGTATTTCGATTCTCATTACGTCACGTCCAACCCGAGGATCTATCATCGACTTCGCGACTTAATTGATTTTGATCTTCGTCTATCAAATATCGTACGTTATCTATCCGTTAGCTAATATTTTGTTGTTTATGCATGAATGTCGATTCTAGGCATCTTTGTTGTTTTCCAATTGCATATATAATGCATGGTACGTTTTAATATTTATTGTTATCGTTTGTGTTGCCTACGGGCCCTTTTATCAGGAGCGGGGCTATTTTCCTATTCATTCATGGCAGACTGCGCCTTCCCCGTCTCTTTGAATTTTTTCTATTTGTAAATTCGGCTGAGCCAAATTTAGGTGGGCGGTATGTCGGATTTAAGTCATCCGATTTTTCCATTCTTTTTTGGATTTATATAAAGTCAGGGTCGGGGGTCTCATTTACTGATACCCCCCCTTGCCGCGAACACCGGAAGACCCCGAAGACGCTGCGACTGCAAAGCCGCCTCAGCCTAAGCATCATGCAAGCTAGGACCTGGCCTACCCCTACCATCACGCCAGGCTCCAGGACACGCTGGCCAGCCCTTGAAGAGGAAAGACGTCTTTTCAGACACCTCGGCGAGGATACATGGTGTTCACCATATTCGCCAACCGCTGAACTTGCACGGGAAGCGGATAGGATACGTCACCGCGGCGGCGAAGACGTCACTCAGATAAGCACATTGTTGTAATTCATGAGACCCCATTGCTCTGTTCTGACACTATTATACATAATAATTTATAACTAACTCATATTAACCATTATTGCCCCTCCAGGGAACTAACTGATTGAATAAAAGAAAATATACATGCATGTTTTATGAGCATAAAGTGTCTCACCATTTTCAGCCCCTTTTTCCACACACATTAATTTACAAGCATAAAATTACACTCGGGACACCTGCAGTATAGCACGAGCAGGTCCCGATGTAACA